>NC_048238.1:32515915-32521234 GCF_002007445.2 Ailuropoda melanoleuca
TGATGGCTAATGATTTTGAGCATTTTTTCATGTGTCTGTTAGCCATTTGTATGTCTTCATTGGAAAAGTGTTCATATATTCTGCCTGTTTTTTGATTTGTTTATTTGTTTCTCGTGTTTTGAGTTTGAGAAGTTCTTTGTAGATCTCAGATACCAGTCCTTTATCTGTACAGTTGACTCTTGATCAACATGGGTTTGAACTGTGCAAGTCCACTTAGACATGAATTTTTTTCGATAAATACGGTACAGTACTGTAAATATTTTTTCTCTTATGATTCCCTTTAGCTTTTTCTTAACATAGTATATAATACACATAATGTGTTAATTGCTTCTGTTATCAGGAAGGCTTTCAGTCAACAGTAGGCTGTTAGTAGGCAAATTTAGGAGGAATCAAAAGTTACGCATGGATTTTGTACTGTGCAGGATGTCTGCACCCCCTAACCTCCATGTTGTCCAAGGGTCATCTGTGTATATATACAAAAATCATGTTCATGTTCATCCACATACGGGAGATGGATCCAAGTTCCAAGAAGCCCATTACAGTCCAGATTTATCACTGTTTGTGGGTGGATACAAGGTCATCTTAACCCCCATCCTTTTTTACGCTTGTGTTTGGTCACATTACTTTTATTTAAAATACTTCAAGTACACCGCCAGTGTAGGAATTAGCCCATTCCCATCTTTATGAAATGTTCATTCTCTCAACCTCTTTTCTACCTCATTCCCTATTCTTGTGCCAGTTCTCCGCTTCATTGTCCCTCCTTTGGAGGATATTCCTTGATTCCTCCATCTAAGTTATATCCCCTCATTGTATCTGAAAGTAATTTAATATACATTTTTAATGTACTGTGGTTCTCAATTGAGGATACTTTTGCCCTGTAGGGGACAGTTGATAATGAATAGAGATACTTCTTTGTATCACGACTGTAGTGTGCTATTATCACCTAGTGGGTAGAGGCCAAGGATATTGCTAAATATTGTGCTATACCAGGAACAGTCCTTGGGCCCCACAAGAAAGAATGGTCCAGTCAAAAACGTCAGTAGTGCAGAGGTTGATAATCTCTGCTTTAGATCACGTGTGACAACTTGGAATTACATATTTCTTTGGGTATCTCTCTTTCCCACGAGAGTGGAAGCTTCACAAGGACAAGATAGTGTGTGTTTTGTTTAACATCGAATATCCAGCATCTCAGTGCTTGATACAAGGTAGCTGCACAATAAACATTAGTTACATGAAAGAAGAGCAGGCAGGAGGTAAGGATGGAAGGGAAAGACTTTATAATGAAAGTATATAAACATGACCATGTAGAAGATGCTGTCAGGGTCCTACCCACATGGTCACAACACAAACCCATTGGATGCATATTTACCTGACTCTGAAATGTTAGGACCTGCATTTCTTTGTGCGAGGGCTTTTATTAAGCTTTCAGAGCCCATTGCCCATGATAGCATGGCAGTCCAGAATGCTGGGGCAATATCTTCCCTTGGAAAGTGTATCTTTTAGTGTCCCCTTAAGTTCTCCAGTGATATTAAGCTGATCAGTAGTGGACATTTTGCTTGCTTCCGTCCCTTCCTTGTCTCAATTTCTCACTTCCCTATTAGTTTGTTGGGAATACCTACCATGGTAGGCTGAAAAACGGCCCCCCAGTTAACCAGATCTAAGTCTCTTGAGCCTGCAAATGTCACCTTCTATGGCAAAAGGGAATTCACATATAGGATTAAGAGAAGGATCTTGAGATGGATGATTCTGTACTATGTGATAGAATCTAAGTGCAAATACACATGTCCGTATAAGAGGGAGGCAGAGAGATTTGACACAGAAAATGGAAATTTGACCACTGAGGCAAGATGCTACACTGCAGGCTGTGATGATGAAGGGAGGGGGCAAAGCAAGAAATGTAAAGAATGTGGCTCTCAAGCTGAAAAAGTCCAAGAAATAGATTTTCCTCTACAGCCTCCAGAGGGAGCATGGCCCTGTGGGCAACTTGTTTTCAGCCCAGCGACACTGTTTGGACTTCTTACCTCCAGAGCTGTACGAGACGAAATATGTATTCTTTTAAGTCACCAACTCTGTAGCAATTCCTTAGCAACCATAGGAATCTGATACAGAATTTGGTACTAGGAAGTAGTTTACTGCCATAATGAGTATCTAAAAATGCGGAAGCAGGTTTGGAATTGGATAATGGCTATAGGCTGGCATATTTTGAGAAGCATGATAGAAAATGCTAGATTACCTTGAAAAGTTAGTAGAAATATGGATGTTAAAAGTGCTGCTGGTGAGAGCTTGAAAGGAAGTAAGGAGCACAGTAGAGAAAACCTACATTGTCTTAGAGAAGACCTAAGTCATCATAAATAACCTATTAACGGAAATACGAATGTCAAAGGTATTGCTGGTAATGGTTTAGAAAGAAATTGGGAACATCATAGTGGAAACTGGAGAAGAGAGGATTCTTGTTATATAGTGACAGAAATGTTGGCTGAATTTTGTCCTGCAATTACACGGAACTCATAAACAGTGAATTGAAGATTTAGTTGAGCAGATTTCTAAGAAAAGTGTTCGAAGGCCTGCCCTTCCTTCTTCTTGCTATTTAGAGTAAAATGCTAGAGGAAAGTAAATTGAGGGAACAGCTGTTCAGCAAAAAGGAACCAGGACTTGAAGATAGGAGCAATTCTCAGCCTATCCAGATTGCAGAAGACATTAAAATGAGAGGATTTGCTGTCAGGAAAGCCTCCTCTGGAGATACAAATCAAGCATGTAGCTAGACACATCTTTTCTCCAAGGCATCAGAAGATCAAAGTATTCAGTTCAACAGAGGGCTCTTTGAAGCAATATGGGGTGTGAATCATGGATAACTTAGCCATCTGAACAGAAGCAAGGAATTGAGATGGCATTTTCCTGGAGGGATCTGTGAGCGTCCCTTGTCTATGGGCACAAATTCCCATGACATACAAGGGGAACTACAAGATTTCTGAGTATGTGAAATCAGCAGAAACGATGCCATCTTTAACTGAGAGGATAGATGAAATGAAAGAAGGCCGTGGAACTCCCAAGATTTGACAAGAGGAAAAGAAGCTGATAAAACTACTCAGCTGCAAACATGTGTTCCATTCAAAATAAAGATGATTTTGAGGACAGAGCCGAGGGACGAAGGCAGAGCTATAGAGGAAGGTGAAGTCATGGGATCAGAGGGAGGAGCCACGAGCTATGAAAGATTCTTCCCAGACCTTGAAACATACATAGGTTTGCCTACTTGATCCACATTCCTTGGATCAGAGACTCCTTTCTTTCTTCTATTTCTCTCTTTTGGATTGGAAATGTCTATAACTGTTATCAGCTGCAAATGAACCAAAAACAAAGCAGAAACACAAACTTAGTGGAGAGGAAAATTAAAATGAGAAAAGAATGGTGGGGTGCCTGGATGGCTCACTCAGTTAAGCGTCTGTCTGACTTTGGCTCAGGTTGTGATTTTGGAGGTCCTGGGATCTAGCCTGGCATGAGGCTCTGCACTCAGTGGGGAGTCCGCTTCTCCTTCTCCCCCTCCCCCTCCACTCATTCTCTCTCTGTTTGTCTTTCTCAAATAAATAAAATCTTTTTAAAAATGAGAGGAAACATTTCTTGGTGCTTTGGCTTCACCTAGGACAGCCAAGAAGACACGACTGGGCTTAAACTAAGCCCAAGGTAAACTTCTCTCTCTGAACAATGCTTACCTGATTCTGATAGATGAATCCACTGAGCATCTCATTATGACTTCCAAAATAATCAAGAGAAATTTTTCAAACTGTAAAATGAAGACACTAATACAAGTATGAAATAAACATGTGTTAAAAGATTCTATTTAGGGACTCCTGGGTGGCTCAGTTGGTTAAGCGTCTGCCTTCAGCTCAGATCATGATCCCTGGGATCGAGTCCCACATTGGGCTCCTTGCTCAGTGGGGAGCCTGCTTCTCCCTCTGGCTGCTGCTCCCCCTGCTTGGGCGCACTCTCTCTCTCTGGCAATTAAAAAAAGATTCTATCAAATCAGTGAGGGAATGGGAAGATGCTATATAACTGGTTGATAGAGAATCCAAGAATTAGATACAGGAATATTAAGAGTATTTAAATGACTGTGTAAATGGAGGCAAAACTGGTTTTATTGCATCATGTGGTTGGGAGGAACAAGGTAATCTCTACTAGACAAGACGTTTTACATATTTATCATTAACCTACAACTAACAAAGGGTTGTAAAAGACCTCAAAGACAATATAAGGCTAGAATCAGAGAATGTGGAGTCGTGTCCTAAGACAGGGAGAAGTCTTCCATTGAAATACATCTTTATCTCTGTAATGTGTTAAAAATCAAGAGAAAATCACAGTTCTCTCAAAATCAGGGTCCAGTCATTAGGGTGACCAAGTTTCTGGGCTGAGGCCTGATAAAGGCACAGTGGGTACCAGTGACATCCTAAAGTCTAGGATGTCACAAAGGGAACTCCCTGACCAATGAGGGGCCAGAGCAGGGGGATATAGTGGGCAGGATTGACCCCTGGTGTCTTAAGAGGCCTAGTCCAGCTGAAGAATCAAGTAGAGCTGCTTGGAGCCAAACCAAGCCAACATAATGTCAGGAAAGAAAAGCCATGAGAGCTCTTATCAGACTCAAGCCCATCTTATAACAACCGAGCTCCAAGTCCCTGTGAGCTACGTGGACCGCCTCCTGCAGGAGAATCAATACAACCATCCCCTGAGTTCATCCACAACTGATTTCCTCCTTACCATGCTCGACTACCTCACTGATTACATCCTGGACGTGGTAGGCACTGAGGCCAACAACAGCAACATGCCGACTGCCCCACAAGATGTGGAGAGAGCAGTGGACAGCAGCGGAGAGCCCTACCACCGCTCGAAGGATACAGCCTTCACGCTGTTTGATGAGATGCCTGGATCCAGAAGAAATGGCTAAAGCCTGGGTCCCCAGGACTTTTGGGAGTCCTCACAGCCTTAGTTCAAGCCAAGTCTCTTCTCATAGCTGAGGAAGCCTGACTTCTGTCATCAGTAGATACCATTAAAGGATTTAAATACAGTGCTGTGCTTCTAACTGGTCTCTGTTTCTGTCCTTCTGAGTGGGAGGTGTCTGAGACATCCAGGAGGAGATCTCCCATGGGGAGTGGAGGGTGGAAGGGGCGGTTGCTGTGGAAAGTTGGAGTTTCAGGGAGCAGTTTACTGGGGACCGTGTTTGCTGGGGGAGGGGGTGTGTGGCCCTGAGGGGAGTAGCTGGTTGTGGGGGAACGACTTCCTTACTGCCTCTGAGCAAGTCAAGGCCTGGGAGGCCAGGAGGTTGGCTGGGGG
>NC_048238.1:32521334-32569519 GCF_002007445.2 Ailuropoda melanoleuca
GGGTGGAGAGGGTGGCATAGCAGTTGACATGAGCTTAATGGGGCAGGGGCTTTACAGGAAGACTGAGGAGCAATGGGAAACTGTGAAGAGGTGTACAGAAATGGAACGATGCTTGGGTTGATTCCATTTGTTTATACCCCACCTCATTCCAAAAAAAGGACTTGAGGTAGGGATTATTAGCGAGTGCTGTGACACTCTGCGGAATATAGCCTTCTGTCTTCTCTTGTGGACACTGTAAATTAAGTGGTAATATATATAAAAACTACTCTCTGGCCTAAAACAAGCAATTCAAAGAGTTCTTAATAGCTGCGTGTCTCTCCCTCCCGGTAGACCAGATGCTTAGGTGTGCTTCCCCCAAGCACCCCTGGGCCTGGCTCTCCAGTGATGGCTTGGACGCCTGGGCCACTGGCTGCGAAACTGCAGCCTGCTGAACCCTGCGGAGAGACAGAAGAGTGCCACCCAGAGGAAGAAGACAGAGGTACACACCTGGAAACCAGACAGGCCTCAGCCTGGTTTCCCTTCTGCTCCCCTCTGCCTGGTGACTCCCCGCTCTCTGCCTCCTTGCACCACCTATCAAAGTGCGGAGCTGCCTTTGCTGACTTCACAGGAGTGTCCTGACGATAATAGTGTCAGGGTTGTGTTTAGAGCTCATTGGAATATGTGTTGTATAAATCCAAGCAACTTTTCTTGCTCCATAATGCCATTCAACACAACATTTTCAGAAACCTCACTGTCAGGTTTTCCACCCCACAAAGTTGTGACTTGTTACGGAGAGCCAGGAAGCCCTCCTGGCCTTAGCCACGTTCATTGGTTACTTTTCTGTTCATCTGAGTAGCCAGCGGCCTCTCCCCAGCAGCTGCAGGTGAGATTCTCCTTCACCTGATCGCAGGATGGCACCAGCATCGCCACCCCATCCCTGAAGCCAAGCGTCTTAGCGTCCAGGGCATGGTTTCTCCTATTCCCGTGTCCTTCAGCCGACAGGGAGTGCGTGCCTCCAGGGTGGGTGATGCCAGGGAATCAATCATATGCTAAGATCTTGATATGTTGGTTAAACAGCTGATTCGTAGAAGCTGTTGATTTTGGCTTGTGGCAGGGGCTTGTTTTAGCACAAAATTGTCTCCCGGGTGCTTCACCAGAAGGCACAGCTAAGGCCAGAGACGTGAGAGTAGGCGCATAAATTATGTCGGCTTAGCAGACCTGTGTGGTCAGGCGGTCACCTCACAATCCGTGCAGTAGTCGACACTGATGGTCACCGTGACACCTGTAGGGAGCCAGGCTTCCCCGGTAGCTCAGATTCTCCAACGTCCTAGGTGGAGTTTGGAGTTTGAGCTTTAATGACCTCCTGTTGGCAAGCCCTCTGCCGTCACTAGGGCCTGGGAGACTCCGGCAGGGCAGTGCTGCCATCCCTTTAAGAACTGTGCTTCCGGGTTTCCCAGGAAGCATGGGGGCTGTGGTCAGCAGAGCATGGGTGTAAATGCAGTGCCCTGCCAAGTCCCCCTCATAGATGGGCACAGGACTCCTGCACTCGGGAGGGAGGTGGGCAGAGACTGAGAATCACTGCCATTGGGAAAGAATGAGCCACCCGAGTTTAGGCCCTTTGTGCGTTTCCAAACGGTGGGGGATGGTCCATGGTGAGGAACGATTAGCTCTAGCTTGGGCCCTGGAGAGAGGAGACCATGGATGACTAGTGCTCTGTTGGGAGTGGAAAACTAAAACTAGAGTGAGTGGGGATGGTCTCAGGAGGATGTGGCTGCCAGACCAGGTCTGTGATCAAAAGCAGTATCGGGACAGGCTGGGGTCAGACACAGGTCAGCACAGCAGAAAACATATTGTGTAAGAAGAGATGAGCCCAACGGTCGAGCCTGAGGGGAACCTGGAGGGTAGTGTGGGCTTGAGGTTGGCATGAGCACAAGGCCTGGACACTAGGCTGGCCTCTTACTGAGAACAACCTTTGGGAACAGAGGTGTTTGAAGTCCCAGGCTACCTTAGTCCCTGAATCTGACAGATCCTACAGGAAGTAGTCAGAGGGAGACCATCTAACTATTTAGAAAGGGCCTTTGGAGCCCCAGAATAGGATTCAAGACTGAAAGACTATAAACATCAATAAATCATTTGCCTAAAGAACAAATTACAAAGTGGCTGCTGATAGGCATAATGGAGGCAGCAAATGGGATCATTAGGCCTACGATGATGTTTTTAAAGGAAAATTAATCAGCTGCCAGCATTTAAAATCAAGAACTTTTAACCTGAAAACCTCAATTACTGGCTTCTCTGGTGAAATCACAATGTCTGGGCATACGTGTGTACGTCAGATGAAGATGACTGGCTGCTGTCCCATTAATACTGGGGCTCTCTGGTTTGCCGCAGTGCTCAGCCTTCCCTGCTCTATCTCATGTATGACCCACTTCGCTCATTTACAGTACTCGCCTGGCTCTTACAGTTCCTTGAGTTCATTATCCCCATCATAATGTAATTGTAAAACCACCGTTTTCTAAAAGATGGAATTCTCTCCTTCCATGAATTAGAACAGCACAGTGCTCTTCAAAATTGCCTTTGCGATGGGGCCAATATGTTCTCTTGTACAACTTCACTGTGAATTGACAAATGGCCAGAGTCTACATCTAAACTGGTATAAATTCTGTTCAGTAGGAAGACTCCACTCACTCAAGTGTTATGGCAAAACCTGATTGCTCTAAAGGTCACTGAATGCTCACCATCTCCCAACCTGCTATAGCTGATCGGTAACAAATAATTTCATAGCCTCTATCAGCCCCCACATCACATTTTTTTTAAAGATTTTTTTTATTTTTTATTTATTCGA
This sequence comes from Ailuropoda melanoleuca, assembly GCF_002007445.2. NCBI lineage: Eukaryota > Metazoa > Chordata > Mammalia > Carnivora > Ursidae > Ailuropoda > Ailuropoda melanoleuca. The sequence goes on from NC_048238.1 coordinate 32,524,156, forward strand.
AAGAGATAGAGACAGCCAGCGAGAGAGGGAACACAAGCAGGGGGAGTGGGAGAGGAAGAAGCAGGCTCATAGCGGAGGAGCCTGATGTGGGGCTCGATCCCATAACGCCGGGATCACGCCCTGAGCCGAAGGCAGACGCTTAACCGCTGTGCCACCCAGGCGCCCCCCCCCACATCACATTTGAATAGCACTGTCAGAGTGAATTTTATTTTATTTTATTCTTTAAGGAGTATGGCTTCAAGTCTAGTAGGGAAAGGCAATGACTAGGACGTGAATTTGATGTTTCATTTAGTGTTTCTGCTTCAGCGTCCTTCATGAAAACAGATTGGTCTGTCACGTACTTAGCATTCTAGAATCACTGTGGGGAAAATATCTCTCAACTTCGTCTGTTTAAGCAAAATCTAAAGGAAACCAGTTTGCAGCAGGGAGGCAGGTTACATACTGTGGTTGTGGGATATTTGGCTTCTGCCACGTAGGATGAAAGCAATTGGCCAACTTGACTGTGGAGGAGACAGTGTTCATAACCTCTTGGGATAGAATAGTGACAGAAGTGGGAGGAAAGCAGGGTTCCGGTCTCCCATAGATGCGGTTTAATGGGGAGGGGGCACATCAGCTTCCACAGCTGCCAAATGAGGAGATGGATGACATTGTTTCAAAGGTCTACTCAAGGTGTACAGTTACCAGTCTGGGCTTTTCCTAAGAAAAGCCCATACTGACAGTGGGGAAATAGGGCATAAAGGACAGGGATTCTTTCTTAGGGTCTCCATTTTACAGCCGAGGCCACTTTGGCCCAGAGATGATACTCACCTCTCCCAACGTCACATGGCAAGTGGGTAGAACAGCAACTATGACAGTCGTGTTCTGGTACCTGTTGTTGAGAATCCCCTGCTACTGTGTCCTGGGAAATGACCCTGAACTGAAGATAGAAAGTGTTTAATGTTCTCCTCTGGGCTAAAGAAGCTCATCTCTCCAATACAGGGATGGTAGGGTCTCTTGGACTTCTAGGAAAGCACAAGCAACAACTCATTCTCAAGAACTCTGACTTCTGTTTTATTTGGGAAAGGCCAGACAGGTTAGGATCAGAGGACTGATTTTCTGGCACAGGTCTTTGAACTTTGCAAATCTCGGTCTTGTTCCACGGGACACTGTGATAGCTGTGTCATGAACCCATCTCCTTCTCAAACAAGATGTTCTCGAAATTCTCACTCTGTCCACTGACAGGGTCTTAGAAGTGATTATGTGATGACATCAGAAGCCTGTGCTTAAAAGTTTATTCTTGAAGGGTCTTGAAGTTACTGTCTTTTTTTTTATGGGGTTCTGAGACCATCCTTATTTGTTGAAAACAGTCTCTGGGTTGTAGATGATTATAGCGCCTTCAGAGAAGCATCACTGTAAAGCAGATAACAAACTGGAGGAGACAGACACTTATGGCTGAGATCAACTTATGGATAATTTTTGTAAGTAAAAATTTTGTGTGAGGGAATAACAATAGTGCAGCTACAGGTGAAATTTTTTTTTTAATGTCTTGTGTAAAAGAAGAAGACAAGGCAGGAAAAGATTTTTTGACCCAGTGTCTATAAAGTGTAATGATGTGACCCCTTTTCAAAAAAGTATGGAATAGGTCTTAGACTTAATGATTTTAGTAAAATCCCATTGGTGTATTAGAGTTGTGCAGAAAAAAAACTGAACCAATAGGATATATATATATCCTATATGTATGTGTGTATGTGTGTATATGATTGGTTCATGCAGTTATCTAGGCTGACAAGACCTAATTGTGTAAGGTAGGTCAACAGGCTAGAAAGTCTAGCCAGATTTCTGTGTTACCTTATGGCCAAATTCTTCTCCAAGAAACCTCAGTTTTTGCTCTTTAGACTTTCAGCTGATTGTATGATGGTAATTTCCTTTTCTTATAGTCAGCTGATTGTAGATGTTAATCTCATCTGAAAAGTATCTGCACAGCAACATCTAGACTTGGATTTGGTCAAACGACTGGGCACCATGGCCTAGCAAAGCTGACACATAAAATTTAACCATTACTATAGGTAGGTTTGACGTGTATCCTTTGTCAGAAAGCACTGGCCTAGAAGATGCTGGATTGAAATTTTATAAGGAAGGTTGCAACCAAATATTTCGAAGTAATAACTGAAATGATGGCTGATGACACTATAGTTTCATTGCCTAAATCACCAGCACGACTCTGATAATTAGAAGCATCTCATGGACAGTAAAGCCATTGACAAGTCTCTAGAAACTTCCCATACAGTATAGAACATTTGAAACACTTATATTAATATTTTCTGTATTAATATTCAACCTAGGGAAGTCTGAGCACGTCCTTTGATTTGGGCATTTTCTGTGTGACTCATCAGTAGTGATAGGTCCAATAAATCTAATTATTTCTAGCACTTCTCTTTTTTATAATGTGAAAAAATAAATCTTTGATTTTTCAGGGGCCCTGTGAGAAATTAATTTAAAACCAAAGACAGTTTTAAGTGCAAAAGATACTGCGAAGTATTATTTTATTTCAATTTTCATTTAAGATTGTATTTTGGGAATGCTAAAATCAAATGTCACGTGGACATTTGCACGCTTAAGGTAGAATCATGAGGGCCTGAGAACATGAATGGCTGTAGCTTGGCTTTCTACTAATTCAGTGGCAAGACAATACTTAATATAGAAAAGTCCTTAACACTTTAGAAACGCAGAACTATTGTTTCTTTTATTTTAAAGAGAATAATCAAAGGCATGTTGAAGTCAAAACAAAGGTATATTCTGGCGAAATACGGAATCTCTTCTACTTGGGCAGATTATATATAAAGTAACATGGTAGGGTGAAATATGGTTTTCTAAAATACTCAGGAATGTTACTCTCTATCTTGCAAATGGGACTTTGTAGATGTAAATTAAAGATAGTGAGGTGGGAAGATTATCCTGGATAATTGTGGTTGGCCCTAGAAATCAAAGTGCCCTTATAAGAAGGAAGCAAATGGAAATTTGAATACAAAAGCAAAAGGCAATGTGACAACTGAAGCAAGACACAACGCTATTGGCTTTGAAGATAGATGAAGCCATGAGTCAAGGAATGCAAATAATTCAGCTCTAGAAGCTGGAGAAGGCAAGGAAATGGATTCTACCCTAGAGAGATTTTAGAGGTTACAGAACCCTGTCCACACCTTGATTTTAGCCTGGTGAAACTGATTTCAATTTATGACCTAAGAGAGAACAAATGTGCATTGTTTTAAGCCACCAAGTTTGTGGCAATGTGTTACAGCAGCCATAGGAAGCTAATTCATGTGAAGAGTAATCTTGTATAACCTCTTATCAAGTGCTGACAAACACTCCAGGAAAACTTGGCCTTTTTCACAGAGAACAAACTAAACTCTGATGGCTTCAATGTAACATTTGATTCTGAAGGACCCAGAAGCTCTTTCTGAAAATCTTGTAAGCAAACCTGTCAGAACTGAACCAGTTTTATAACAAAATTAAAATACCACAGAAACACAAAGTTAGGGAAGAAAATTACAATTATTAAAAATTTGAATTAGAAAAACAAAATCAACGAAGTACTATCTGTACTTTGGATTCACCTAGAAGAAATAAGATGCTTCTGGGTATCAGCTGAGAATGAGGTACACTTCTGGGTCTATGAATTTTTACCTGGCTCTCACAGGTGAACCCACTGGGCATATCAATGTGACCTTCAAAAGAGAAGATATTTTCTGAGAGAGAGCGAGCAAGCATGCGTGTGGGGTTGGGAAGACCTGAGGGAGAGAAACTTAAGCAGGCTTCACAGAGCCTGACACAGGGCTTGATCTCACAACCCTGAGATCATGAACTGAGCTGAAATCAAGAGTTGGATGCTTAACTGACTGAGCCAACCAGGTGTCCCCAGAAGATACGTTCAAACAGTAAAATCATGACCCTTATACAGATATGAAATGAAAATGTTAAAAGTTTGTTTTAACTCATGAAGAGTTGGCAGATATTGTAACCAATTCAAAAGAGAATCCAAAGAACATAGAAATATTGATAATTAATGTTGAAATGTATAAATGGGGGAAAAACTGGTTTTATTTTGGACGCTACTGGACAGCATTCAGTATGTCTGTTGGTGACCAGCAGTTTACAAAGGGCTGTAAAAGAGCTCAAAGACAATGCAAGTCTGGAATCCGATAACCAGGAGTGGAGTGTCCTAACGACAGGGCCGTGTTTACCTTGAAACATTCATTTCCTGTTTTATGCTAGGCTATTAAAGTCACGTAGAAAACGTTCCCTCATACACAGGGTCCCATCAGCAGGGAGACCAGGTTTCTGTCATAGACGTTTCTAGGCCAGTCCTGATCAGGGCCCAGTGTCATCGGTGACATCACTATGTCAGAGTTGTCATAAAGGCAGTTCCCGGACCAGCGCAGGGCACAGTGGGCAGGAGGGAGCTCTGGCGTCTCGACAGACCCAGACTGCTGGGACCGTCAGGGTGGGCTGATCAGGGGCCAAACCCAGCTACCATCATGTCTGGAAGGAGAAGCCACTGGCGCTCTCACCGACATAAGAGGCACGGTCTGTCCCGCTCCATGAGAGCCAAGCTCCAGTTCCCGGTTAGCCGCGTGGACCGCCTCCTGCGGGAGGGTTGCTATGCCCAGCGCCTGAGCTCATCCACACCGGTCTTCCTCACTGGCGTTCTCGAGTACCTGACGGCCAACATCCTGGAGCTGGCGGGCCAGGAGGCCCGCAACCACCACAAGATGCGCATCACCCCGGAGCACGTGCAGAGGGCCCTGGTGAACAACCAGCACCTGAGCTGCCTCTTTGAAGACATCACCTCCCTGCCGGCCAAAGGGGCGCCCCGGCTCAGGAAGTGCTGAGGCCCGGGGACCAGAGCCCACAGCCTCCTCTAGGCCCCAGCGCCGCGCACAGATGAGGGAGGCCTGCTCTTCTGAGAGCGCAAGCCATTAAAGGATTTAAATCCGGTGCCGTGCTTCTGACGGGTGTCTCTTTCTGTCCTTCTGAGCGGGAGGTGTCCGAGACATCCAGGAGGAGATCTCCCATGGGGAGTGGAGGGTGGAAGGAGGGGCAGTCGGTGTGGGATGGTGGAGTCGACTATTTCAGGGAGCAGTTTACTGGGGACAGTGTTTGCCGAGTGAGGGTGTGCGTAGCCCTAGAGGGAGTAGCTGGTTGTGGGGGAACGACTTCCTCACTGCCTCTGAGCAAGTCAAGGCCTGGGAGGCCAGGAGGTTGGCTGGGGGCCGGGTACTCCCGGGCATGTTGAATTCCCAGAATGATGGCAGGGACTGGGATGGGGCTGAAGACCAAGACTGAGGTGCTGAAGGCTTTGTTCATGATAGGGAAACGTGTGGAAGTCAGGAGGAGATGGCAGTGGGGGTGGGTGGAGAAGGTGGCATAGCAGTTGACATGAGCTTAATGGGGCAGGGGCTTTACAGGAAGACTGAGGAGCGATGGGAAACCGTGAAGAGGTGTACAGAGAAGGAACTATGCTCAGGTTGATTTCATTCGTTTATACCCCCGCCTCATTCCAACCGAAACAGGACTTGAGGTAGGGATTATTAGCTAGTGCTGTGACACTCTGTGGAGTATATCCTTATGTCCTCTCTTGTGGGCACTGGTAAATAGTAACATCAAAGGTATTAACTGGCCTACGACATGCAATTCTAGAAGTTTTTAATAGTTATTAATAGATGTATGTATGTATGTATGTATGTATGTATTTGAGAGGAAGGGGAGGGATGGGCAAAGGGAGAGGGCGAGAGAGAATCTTAAGCAGGTTCCACACCCAGTGCAGAACTTGACTCGGGGCTCAATCTCAGAACACTGAGATCGTGACCTGAGTCAAAATCAAGAGTCAGATGCTTAAACGACTGAGCCACCCAGGTGCTCCCTAACAGATTTATTTATAAATGTACTGCATTATAAACACATTTATTAGTCTCATTCTCAGATGAAACACCGAATCTGTCTATGGTCTTATATTTGATGGAGCGACCTAGAGTTATCCGTGGCCGAGTGCATGTTTGGAGAGCTCTAAGTATGTTCTGTGTAAGTTCTGTCCCAAGTGGTGGACTCAAGTACATAGATTCTTAGAAACACTCTTGTGCTGTTGTAGGTTAGAAATACTTGTCACATCAAGTGTTCTGACAGTCTGTCCCCTTCCTGTGACGGTTAACATTTAACATTTTCTTCTGTTCATCATGTCCTCAAGGGCCCCTCCCTTCTGTCGCCCCCTGGCCCATCATAGAGGACTGCTCAGAGGTTGCCCAGGCGACTTCAACAATGGGATCAGAGAAACTGGGTTGGCCATCCCAGTTCACCACTTTCTGGCCATGGGATCTTGGACAGTCCTCTCTCCAATCTTTGATTTTCACAAGGATGGAGTGATTGTGTGGCTGTGAGCTGCTGCAGAACACGGTGCCCGGCACAGAGTGCATCCTTCGTGAGCAGCTGCGTGTCTCTCCCTCCCAGTAGACCAGATGCTTAGGTGTGCTTCCCCACGTGCCCCTGGGCCTGGCTTTCCCGTGATGGCTGGATGCCTGGGCCACTGGCTGCGAAATCGCAGCCTGCTGAACCCTGTGGAGAGACAGAAGAGTGCCACCCAGAGGAAGAAGCCAGAGGAAACCAGACAGGCCTCAGCCTGGTTTCCCCTCTGCTCCCCTCTGCCTGGTGACTCCCCTTCCCTCTGCCTCCTTCCATGTGTGTCTAAGCAGAAAGACCCAACTTGGCTTTTCACTAATTCACAGAAGTATCCTGAGAATAATAGTATGGAGGTTGTGTTTAGAGCTTGTTGGAATATGTGTTTGTATAAATCCAAGAAACCTTTCTTGACACATACTGCCCCTTCAAATATTTACAGAAACATTGTCAAGATGTCCACCCCACAAATTTTCAGAATTCATTACTCTCTCTTTTAGTAATACAGTGATAGTCATCTGAGGGGGGCTCAAGGAGCTACCACAGGCAGCCGTGGCGCCTCTAGCAGCTTTTCTCTCTGCCAGCATCCTCTCCTTCTCTTTGGCCAGGTACTTCCTGGCATTATACTGGGCACTCAGGTTGTGACAGTGGTCCTGGTAGGCCTTGGCCACCTGTGTGAACTCCTCTAGCTCCTTGGTAATTTGTTATAGAGAGCCATGAAGCCCTCCTAGCCTTAGCCAAGTTCAGTTCTTACTCTCCTCTTCATGTGAGTTGGCAAGCAGCCCTCTCCCCAGCAACTGGAGGTGGAGATTCACCAGGTTCTGGTCTCCTCTAAGTGTCATTTAGTTGGGGGCACATCATCTTCCATGACCATAAAATTTGGAGGTTGGACAAAATTACTTTAAAGGTCTGCTTGAGGTATATGTACAGTTACCAGTCTATGAGCTTTTCCTAAGAAAAATTCTGTACTAACAGTAAGTGGGGCACAGAAGACAGAGTTTTTCTAGGGTCTCCATTTCGTATTGGAGGCCAGTTTGGCGCCAAGATGGTAATCGGCTCTCCCAACATCACATTGAGAAGGAGAGCTTGTCTCTCTTACCTGTTGAGGTTCTTTCCTCTCCGATATCCTGAGAAACAGGCCTTTAGGCAGAAAGTGTTTCATGTTCTCCTCTGGGAAAGAGAAGCTAAACTCTTCAGTACTGATCTTAGTGTCTCTTGGAGCTAGGAAAGCACTATCAACAACTCCGTTGTGTTTTATTTGGGAAATCTGATAGGTTAGGATAAAGGGATTGGTTTCATACTTTGATTTTATCTTTGTACTTTGCAAACGTAGATCTTGTTCTGCTGTATCTTACGTGGACCAGTGTCATGAACACTTCTGCTTCTCAGTTAACTTGTTCTCAGAATTCGGAGTCTGTCCACTGTGGTCTTACAGGTGGTTATGTGATGATGACAGAAGCCTGTACTCAAGAGCCTCTTCTTGGAAATACCTGTCCTCTTCCTGGGGATTCTCAGACAGTCCTTTGTTGAAAACAAGATCCCTGTCCCATAGCTGATTGCGTGGCCCTGGGGCAACCATCAGAGTTAAACAAAAAACTACCCAGAGGAGACAGACATTTATGACTGTGGTTAACTTATTACTGATAATTTTCTTAATTGAAAACTTTTGTGGGAGGGCATAAGAATAATGCAAATGAAGGTGATTACTTTTTTTCTGATATGCAAAAGAAGATAATAAAGCCAATTAAAAAAATGAGTTTTGGACAAAAGGTCTACTAACCTAATGATTAAGACTATTTTGTAAAAAGTCTGGAGCGGGTTCTGAACATCTGTATTTTAATTAAAATCTCTAGGGATAAGTTTTATATACATCCTCAGTTTGAAAGCACTGACCTAGAAGATGCTGGTTGCAAATTAAATTAGTAAGATTGCAATCAAACATTTAAAAATAACTGAAATTACACTGACAACACTGTCATATTGTTACCTTAATATCATCAGGGAAAGTACCACCAGGACTCCAGTAAGTAGAATCAATGGACAGTGAGAGTACTGACAAATCTCTAGGAACTTCCTATATATGCTACAATTTCTAAAATATTTATGTTAATGTTATCCCTATTCAAATTTAACCTAGAGAAAGTTGATCACCTCTTTTGAGAATTTTTTTCCCATGCAACTCATAAACAGTATATCAAATAAACGTCATAATTCTACCACCTCTCTTTTTACAAGGTGACAGAATTTTGTGACTTTCAGGGCCTTGTGGGAAATCTCAAAGAGAGTTTTAAGTGCAAAATATCCTTTGAAGTATTATGTTATTTCATTTTTCATTTAGGATTCATTTTGGAGGAGGAAAAAATAAAATTGCCAGGACATTTGTGCACTTAAGATAGGTTTATGGAAGTTTCAGAACGTGAATGGTTGTAGCTCGGCTACCTGTTACTTAAAGTGGCAGTGTAATAACCATTCCAAAGTTATGTAACTTCTATTATTTCTTTTAATTTAAAGAGAATAATCAGGGTCATGATGAAGTCAGAGCAAATGGTAGAAAGCTTTTCTTTTGAAGTATAAAATCTCTGCTTTTTTTTAAAGGCAGATTCCAAAGAAGATAGTTCAGAGAAACTGATTTTGAACTTCTGACTTCCAGACTGTAAGCAAATAAATGTATGTGTTTTCAAAGGCACAAAGGTTTTAGTAATTTTTTGGAGCAGTCATAGGAAACTCATACAGCAATCTCTTAGTAAGAGCGCATCCATACTCTCAACAAAACTTAAGTTTTTCTTACTGAAAGCAAATAAAATTCTCTGATTAAGTTAATATCCAATATAATATTTGATATTAAAGTAACCACAATCGCTTTTTGAAAATCTTATAAACTTGTGAAAATTGAGTCCAGTTTGGAAAAATGTAGCACAAATTTGTGTTCCTTTTCAAATTCTCTCTTTGCGACCTTTCTGCAGCTTTCTGTCAATGCTCACTTTTGTATTTCAGCATCTTCATTCCAATTCCAGAACAGAAAGCCATTTTACTTTAGAACAGCAATACACGATGAGCTATAATGTATCCAAAATAAAACAGACTGAGATAGGAGATCAGAAAATTAAAACTAGAGAAACAGAGTCAACATCATTGCATTAGTGCTTTGGATTCACCTGAACCACCAAGAAAAGACATGCCTAGGCTTAAACTCTGCATGAGGTATTACTCCTCTGGTAATGAAATTTAACTAGCTCTGGTAGGTTAATGTATTGGGAACTTCTGTTTGACCTCTAAGATGATTAGAAGGTAGTTTTTAGGACAAGATAAAATCATGACATTTATACAGAAATGAAATGATCGTGTTAAAAGGTTTCTGTTACCTCATGAGAGAACCAGCAGATGCTATACCCACTAACAAAGAAATACAAAGAACAGACGCAAGAATACTGTTCAGTAATATTGCCCAGAGTTTAGAGCCACATGCCCTAGGATGAAAGGGTTGAGCCACAGGCCAAGGGCATAGCTTCAAACCATAGAGGACTATTTTCAGGCCTTGAAACCTAATGGATCTTGCTGGTTGGATTGAGAGTAAATAACCTGTTTTCTAGTTTCACAAGTTTGCAAATGGAGAGGAACTTTGCCCCAAGATAGATTGTTCCAGAATCTCATTCACACCTGATTTAGGTAATGAGATTTTAGACTTTGAGTTGGTACTCTAATAGGTTGAGACTTTTGGGGTTGATGGGATATTTTGAATGTGGGATGGATATGAATCTCTAGGGGCCAGAGGGTAGACTCTTGTAGTCTGGATATCCAGGTTTTAATCCGTAAACTCGTGGATGTTACCTTATATGACAAAAGAACTTTTACAAATATGATTAAGTGAAGGATTTTGAGATGGGGAGAATATCTTGGAATATATGGATGGGTCCTAAATGCAATCACAAGTCCCCTTAAGAGGAAGCTAGAGGGCGATTCAGTACAGAAGAAGCAGCCATGGTGACCACTGAAGCAAGATGCTAGGCTTTTGACTCTGAAGATGATGGAAGGGGCCACAGACAAGGAATACATTCTCAGGTGTTGGAAAAGGCAAATAAATTCTCCCCTAGAGCCTGTGGCCCTGTCAACACCCAGAATTTAGCCCAGCAAAAGTGATTTCAAACTTCTGACCTCCAGAACTCTAAGATAATAAATGTGTGTTGCTTTAGGCCACCAAGATTGTGGTAACTTGTTACAGAAGCCAAAGGAAACTAATAGACCTCCCAAATAAGCTATATCCACTCAAATCAGCACTGCTTCTAAAGGACCCAAGCTAAGACACTAGGTGAAGATAAACGATACAGCAGCTAACTAATTTATCCCATCTCCACTGAAGTTGTGCCCCCACTACCTACCTTTCACATGATTCATATGATTATGTTTTGAGATAGGTTAAAATTGCACAAGACTTGTAAGATTGAACAGCAAACAGGTTTTTCATAACACTTAAATTTGGTCAAAAATGAATCCCTTGGGAGACTTTCACTCTCTGCTGGAGTAATTGGTACTGGACTAGCCCTTCTGCCATAAACGACCATAAAACTGGACAAAATATACGAGCTGGCTGTTTTGGGAGCATTGTACAACAGGCAGCACAGTGCTGTAATTCCAGAGAGAAAGAAAACCCACAAGGTAGCTCAACCATCCCTCCAGTTCTCTGCCTGGGGAAGACTTCCCACTGGCATATTTTGCTGGATTTCAGGCAGAACAACAGTGAAGTTGCTGGCCTGAGAAAGCAGGAATTTGAAGAATTCAATCAGTCAATTTGAATACAGTCAATTTGAAGGAGCTGGAATTTTCCAGACAAAGCATCACAGAAGAAAGAGCTATATAAAGGAAGGCCTTCAAAAGTCCATTTGGAGGTTTTCAAAGAGGTTTTGGCTGAGAACTGGGCTGCATGTTCACAGGGCTGGACTACCTAAGATGGGCCAGAGGGTACAGATTTGAGAAAGGACAGAGATATTACCAGTTGACCCATGCTGGGCAATGTTGGAGTTCCAAGAATAAGAGTGAAGAGAACTTGATAATACCTCACTAGTATCCTGGGCATCTAGCTGAGACACCAGAAGCCTTAGTAGTAAAGACCATGCCCTAAAGTAAAACCTGTAATAAATCCACCCTTAAAAATTACAAAACCCTTCAATTATAAGATATGGAGAGGAGATAGAATTTGGAGTCTGATACCTTAAAATTAATCAGGCTTGGGGAAGACCTTATGTTTTCTACATATCTACCTTAACAAAGCATAAAATCAAACCTGCTGAACTGCCTACTAGAACAAAAATCAATACTCTTCAGAGGAAGATAGCAAAACCCAGAATCCCCAAACATATCCACACTGTCCAGTGTACAATAAAAATTATTCACCATGCAAAGAAACAGGAAATGACCTATAGTCAAGAAAAAAAGAAGCCAAGATGCCCAGTTGTTGGACTTTTTAGACAATGACTTTAAACCAGTTATTCTGTGGTCAAAGAACTAAAGGAGAATATGTTCAAAGAATAAAAGGAAATACGGTCTTAATGAGCAAACAGGGAGGGAATTTCAGCAGGTAAATGGAAACTATAAATAACCAAATAAAAGCTTTAGGACCTAACTGGGAATTGGAATGGCTCACTTTTCCATACCCTTCCCAGGTTTTAGACCCCAGAAACAACTATGTCAGCTTCTGCACATCTGCCTGGTGTTTTTCTCACTTGCATATTAAAGTGCTTTTTAAATGCAAAAAAAAAAAAAAACCTTTAGAACCTAAAATTATAATAACCAAAATAAAAACACACTAGCTGGGCTCAACATCAGCTTGGAGGTGGCTGAAGAAAGAGAGTCAGTAGTGAACTTGAAGACAGATCAATAGGAGTTACCCAATCAGAAAAACAAAAACAAAAAAACACAGAACAAGACAGATATCTTTGAGAGTTTTATTTATGGTGCTGTATTAGCTTCTCCTGTATGACTCTTTGAACATAAGGAAATAATAACTCTCTTGGTACTTAAAGTTAGACACATCTTCTACTCAATTCCCTGGACTAAAAAGAAGCCTGTTATGATCGTATAAATGAATAATCAAGTTGGGAAAATAATCTTCCAGAATTTTTACTGACTCCAACTTAAGATGCAGTAGTTAAAAGCATTAAGAAAATTTCACTCGGGGGGATTGGGATAGGCCGGTGATGGGTATTAAGGAGGGTACATATTGCATGGTGCACTGGGTGTTATATGCAAATAAAGAATCATGGAACATTGTATCAAAAACTGGGGATGTACTGTATGATGACTAATATAACAAAATAAAAATTATTAAAAAAAGAAAATTTCACTCGTTAATCCACTGTTCAGCTGAGCAGCCACATCCTATTACAAAAAAATGAAAATAAAAATCCTACATACACAGTGCGGTGTCACAGTGAGACGCACGGACTGTGGTGCTGGAGTGCCTGGGTTTAACTTCTGGCTCTAACATTTCCTATTTGGGTAACTGTGGGCAAAATACCTAGTTTGTCCATCTCTAATATGGGGCTAGTACTAGTTCCTACTTAGTAAGTTTCGGAACTTATGGGAAACGATAGATGTAAAGCACTTGGCCTTGCACCTGGGACTTACGTGTTAGTTGTTATCATTAAGTATATGTTTTTCTCAGATCCTTTGAGAATAGAATTATCAAAAAGAACAGAATATTGAAAGAATGAATCACATTTAAAACATTAATTTTAAAAGTATCTCTTTCAAAAATCTTCCTAAATGTGCTTGAGAGGATGAAGCAGCTCTTACCTTTCCCCTGCTGATCAACGGAAACATTCCTTTCTGAAAGTGGAGATACTGCCTGCTTCTTGGAATAGCTGTCCACCACAGATAAACATTATTCTGTGCGCCTGGGTGTGTTCGGTGTGTAAATAGATTGTGGGAACACGGGAGGCTGGTTTTTCAAGTTCCTGCTCCTAGCACTCCCTGCGGGTCAAGTAGACCAGCGTTCTACAGGTGGTGTGTCTGAAAGAAAAGTGAGTCTACACAATGTTCTAGCCATCAGATTGAGGTAAGAATAATGTGTTTAGGGTCTTCAGCATGACATCTCCGTTCTCGATTTTTGTATTTTTTTGTGTTAGGGGGTTGGGATTTGCTTGTCAGGAAACGAATGGCTCCTTCCGCCGTTTGATATGAGATTTTACAATGAGAGGAAAGAGAGAGGAATATATACAGAAGGGACATTTTGGCTGTTGGGCTGCTATGTAAATTTGATGGCTTGAGGAAGGAAATCTAAATATCTTCTTGTTGTTAGCACTTAATTTAATCTACAAGTTGAAACACTTCACCCGATCCTACTGAAAAAAATGAGTGTCTCCAACGAGCAAATATATATCCTCGTGACATAAAGAAATCAGGTTCATAGCAAAAGCACTGTCATTTTGCCAAAACCTCTCACACCTCTCTATATGACATAGCAGTCCTTTTGTTCTGAGTTTCTTTCGTTTGTTAGAAAACTCACATGTTTTATTTAGCATTGTTGAATAACAGTCCTGTTCTTGATATGGTTAAATATCCACTGTGGTTATAAATTGAGTAGAAAGATTGCTAAAGCCTGAAATCCCTGGAATAATTTCAACATGAATGTGATGTTTTTAACACCATGAGGAGACGAGATACTGACTGAATATGAATATACACTAGAAAGATGCATCAGGTTTTTGAAAATTGCTCTTTAATATGGATTGTTTTAATTAGCAGTACTGTCTTTTTCATTTAGGGGAGAAATGCATTTTGCAACATAATATATCACACTCTGTACCTGGAGAAAAAAAGGAGTTATCTATTTCCAGCATTCAAAATTGTGAGTAGCAAATATTACTCGCATATGATAATGTATCTAAAAATACACCTTTAATCTTAGCCTCCTTAAAATGTCTTTTAAGCACAGGAATTTAGTTGGGTTTTTTTTTTTTGCTTTATAATAAGTTGCTTATATGATGTTTAGACAACAGCTTAAGCACAAGACTGTTATAATTTATACCCCATGACTTAGGTGCCTGAAGACATTCAGATGGACTCTAGAGAAATCCTTAAATCTATACATCCCAGTGTGTGTGTGTGTGTGTGTGTGTGTGTGTTTGTAACACACACACATTTACATATGGGGAGCTAATACTGGGGAAACAGATAAGGGAGACAGTGAGAAAATGTCTTTTTGTTGCCAAATCATATTTATTCCACGTGCTTATGATTTTCTGAAATTCTCTGCCACCCTGAGTTTGGGAATTAGCTTTGTGTTGCCATTTAGTTTATTCTAGTTCGATAATGTCTTCTAATAAGTTTAGGGAATAATGTTTCTACCTCTTTGTGTCCTGGAAGCACATTTAGTGTATTTGTTGAAGCTACTTTCTTACGCTTATTTAGGATGTTAAGGAAACGCAATTTTAATGTGCGAAATGAGCCGTTTGTTTTACTTCTCTGAGTTGCATTATACAATGGCATATGTTATGACTGTTTTGCCAGCATATGCAATAACTTAGCTAATCATCTTTGATACTTGCTATTTAGAATTTCCTTGTAACTATGTTTTTGTACGTCCCATATGCTGCTTGTGTATGTGCTCTCACTCTCACGCATTCACCCCCACACATACTTTCCCGCTTTTGGATGATTTCACAGGATTCTGTAATTTCTCTCCAACTTGGTGCCGTTCCCAGCCCTGTCTTTCTGCGGGTAGTGTCACTGGTTCCTCTAACGTCTGCTCACCGTGCTTTCTCCACGTCTTCCATCATGCCAAACCCACAGACTCCTAATTCTCCTGAACACAGCGGTCAGAAAAGGCGGTCCCATTGTTTCCATCACTTGTAGAGCTGGTGACTCGAGTGGCTACCTTAAGTTCTGGAAGATCATCCGGAAGTCAGGCAGACATCTTGGACAAAATCTGTTAAATACAGAGTATTCTGCAATAGGAAATTTTCTCGATCCAAGTGCTCTCCCGTTTCAGCAAAACCCGTCTCTGAGAGGTACTTACTAAAATCTGCCCCTTCTAGCCTTACTACCCATTTTCTCTCTTTTAAAACTCCACTTTCTTTCAATTTTCCTGTGATATGACATCTACCTTCATCACTTGATTGCCATAGTACTTCCAAGGGTCACTTGGGGGTGCTGTTAGGAAATCTAATGACATTCATTCATGTATTTATCCATTCGATAAATATTCGGTGACAGCTGCACATCAGACGCTGCTACGAAGTGAAGTTACAGTAGGCAGCCCTCGGGTCTGCCTTTACGTGCCTCTAGTCTTGTTAGGAAAGGTGCTAATTTCCCCAAGTAATTCATTTCAGTTACGATAAGTGCTACAAAGGATACTTTTCCAAATCCTCATTCTGTTTGACTATTTTGCTCTTCGTGACGTTCATGATCACTTCCTACTTCTTGAATTCTCCCTTCCTTGTCCCCCATGACTCTATATTGTCTATTCAACTACTTCTCTACCACTTTCCCTCTTGTCTCTTTCCCTTCTTTTCTCTTTACTTGTTCATTCCCCCAAAGGTTTATTATTTGGCCCATAATCTATTACTTCTTTTACCTTGCCTGTGATGTCTCAACGACCCATAGTCTTAAGTATCATAGTTAAAAATATCATTTCAAATAATGCCTATAAGATCGCCTTTTCCAGGTTTTTCCATCTACTGTGTGTTTTCACACTTGTAGGTCCAACTGTCACCTAATATTCATCACGGTTGTAGCCAAACTGTCTTTTATGTCCTCCTCTTTCCTCCATGTTTGTTTCTGGTGTCGATGATCTCCTGGTTTCTCACATTTGAAACCTTGGGGTCACTTTTGCTTCTGACTTTTCCTTTGCTTTCAATACCCAAACCATTACCAAGTCCTATCATTCTTTTTATGACAGTATGTTTAGAATCTATCCTCTTCCCTGTATCTTTTCTGTAATCTCTTTTTCTTTTATACTTTATTTTCTCATCCTCTCCTCCCTCAGTCTCAGAGCTACCTAGAACTCAGTGTCTGAGTCACATCCCACCTCTCCCAGAAAGTGAAACCTCATGCATATCTTGTTTGTCCAAACCCTGGGGGCAGAATTATGATTGTGATAGAAAGAACACAGGCTTTGGTAGCCAAAGATCCAGCTTTAAGTTCTGATTTTAACATCTAGTGCCTCCTGTGCATTTTCTCTCTCTGTGAGCCCCAGTGTCCTCGTACCCCTCTCACTCAGCGGTCACAGGGAACATATAGGCTCACAGAGGTGAAAAGATTTTCAGCTGTGAAGCACTCTAAATATGAAAGTAAGATTTGCTAATAGAAGACTAAGTTAGGGGCAGGGACCGAGGTTCTGGATCTTAAATACTGGGGCAGTAGAGTATAGGGATTGAGAGCCTGGACTCTGCAGCCAGACTACCTGAATTTGAACCCCAGCTCTACTACTTAACAGCTGTGGGAAATTGGGAAACTTAGTTCGCTTCTCTGTTCCTGAGTTTCCTCTTCTGTAAAATGAAGGTACCAATAATTTCTACTCAAAGGGGTGTTGTAGGATTGGAAGGGTTAATAGATGTACAATACTTAAAACCAGGGCCTGGGACATTGGAAGTGATCGCTAAGTGCAGAAGTGGTGGTGAGGGCCAGTGTGGCAGCACGTGGGTGCAAGGTGGGAATGATTTATTACAATGGAGTCACCATATGGGGATCAGGTACCACATCAAGGTTGGAAACAGAGCTGGAGAGGACACACTTATACCTGACTGAATCCCTCAAGACTCAGATAAAAAATGATCCTTCCAATTGGGGCAGAATTGAGCAACCGCACGTCAAGGAGTCATGCATATTCTGAGCAACCATTTGAGCTCCAAGGATGGGGATAATGGTCTTTCAGACACTTTAGGGGGAGGGTGTTAAAGAAAAAGGAATGGTAAATAGTTTGCCCTTTAGAGTCATGAAATATGTCAGCATTTCATGGAATCAAAATATCAGTATCCAAATGTCCAAATGTTAAGAAAGCAGGCTTAGCTATCCTCTGTATTCCAGAAATTTCTTTCTATAACAAGCATAGGCTTATAACATTGCAGAGTGCAAAGGACCTTAGAAATTCTATTCCTCTCAATTGACAGGCCCATTGGCTAGAGTATTTTTACTTACACAGCAGTAGTTGACTTTGGATGAGAGTTTTTCTTTTCCATGTTAAGAAAAGACAAATAATAATATCTAGAACATTCCAAGAGTGGTTCTAAGTGCTTTAAAATATTTAAATCATTTAATCTTCCCAAGAACCCCATGAGACAGATCACATAGTTAGTCCATTTACATAAGAATAAATTTAGGATCATGGAGGTTGTGCATAACTGATGGGTAATGGAGCCAGGTTTCAAACCCAGGCAGCCCAGAACCAGAGCCCGTAATCTCCACCACTGAGTGCTATCATCTCAGCACCTCTGTGCCCTGGCATTTGGTTAAGGGCAGGCTCTGGAGTCTTGGGCAGCTGTTAAATGTTGCGGTTTGTTTTCCTTGACAAGTGCTATTAAATGTTTGATAGTTTTTCATAACATATAAAAATTACTAAAATAAGATTTAAAAAAAAATTTTTTAAAGATTTTATTCCTTTGAGAGAGAGAGACCGGGAAAGGGAGCATAAGCAGAGAGAGGGGCAGAGGGAGAAGTAGACACCCCACTGAGCAGGAAACCCCATGTGGGGCTCTGACCCAGCCCTGGGATCATGACCTGAGCCGAAGGCAGACACTTAACCGACTGAACCACCTCGGTGCCCCTAAAAGAAGATTTTTACTAAGTTTACCAGTATCTGTGCGAGGGGAGTCTGATTTTACTCATCCATGATTTTTTGTGTGAGCATCAAAGATCTCAAATAGT
Organism: Ailuropoda melanoleuca; assembly: GCF_002007445.2. NCBI lineage: Eukaryota > Metazoa > Chordata > Mammalia > Carnivora > Ursidae > Ailuropoda > Ailuropoda melanoleuca. The sequence goes on from NC_048238.1 coordinate 32,542,438, forward strand.
AGGGGCACCTGGGTGGCTCGGTCAGTTAAGCGTCTGCCTTCGGCTCAGGTCATGATCCCAGGGTCCTGGGATCGAGTCCCATATTGGGCTCCCTGCTCTGCAGGGGGCCTGCTTCTCCCTCTGCCTCTGCTTGTCGCTCTCCCTGCTTGTGTGCTCGCTCTGTCAAATGAATAACGTTAAAAAAAGAAAGATCTCAAATAGCGATCCCTCTATTTCCTAGACAGCATATTATACTGTAAATTGGCAGCCGCTTTGCACTGTATTTCATCATGGCTTCTGGCCACGGGGATTTTCTCTTGAATGTGTTTGTTTCTGCTGACATTTCAACAGTTCAGTCTCAATGTTTTGAGTTGCCGTTTGATTTCTATTCCGATTTCAACTACTTTTTGTTCATTTAAGTGTTCTCTCACATTAGTGTTTTTCTATTTTTACTTTAAGCATTATCAGCTACAAAAATCATTGACTAGGCTTTTACTTCATTTTCTTCTTCACTGAATTAAAATATTAAAATCAGTCTTGCCTCCACTGAACCCCTTAATAACCTTATTCCTTTCCAAGTAGGCATAATATCATTTGTAACTCTTGTTAGAGTTTCATTTAGCAGTTTCCAGTCCTTGTAACAGTTGACTTATCCAGGCTAATGTGATTTAATCTTTCTAATCAAATGCCAGGAAGCACTCTGTTCCTACATTAGGAACACATCCAATTCATTTAGGGGTTTGTGGTTCATGTAAATAGACTTCAGTGGCATTTTCATTTTGGTGTTGTGCAGTCAGAAAATATTTCCAAAAGGGCATCAGGACTTGGAGGGAAATTAAGAAGATGTATAACAAAGCAACTGTAAGAGGTACTTAATTTCAAAGCAAGTAAAATTTCCAAAACCAAACAACATACTTTTGAAACAAAATCATTTAACATTGACGGTGTATTCTAAGAATGGAATCTTATCAGAAAATATAGTTCAGATGGGACAGCAGGTGTGTGTGGAGAAATCATACTTGGGATGCAGCCATCAAATAATGATGTTCCAGGATTCAAAAATAGACTTTGAATTTAAACATACTTTTATCTGGGTCATAAAAAGTTCAGCAACAGCCCACTTGGTAAACACAGACCAAGAAAGATCATAGCAAACGTATTTATTTGCTTCTCCTATCAGAGTGTAGACAAATTCATTAATAGATCCTCCCAAGAGCTATTTATAGACAGCAATGATGTTTAGTCTCCTGGCATGAAATCACATAAAAATCAATATAGGATTAAAATTTTTGAAATTAATGTCATTTAAATCAACCAATATATCAAGGATATGTTTTCAAACAAGGCAGTAAGAGCCTAATGCAAAATAGATATTTTTTTTCAATTTTCAATATATAATGGTATATCCAAAGATGTCTGTGCCTACAAACAAATATATATAATTTTAAAGTTTCAGATTTTGCCTAGAACTAGATAAATACTAAAGCACATGTTGTGACAAAGAATCATGGTCCTCTAATTGAGACACCAGCCCAGGGAAAATAACTACAAGGAAGCCTAGCCGGTAACTTGGAAAAAGGAAAGACTGGAATGTTTTGTTTGCATTAGTCATGTTTAAGGAGGAAGAACTCAAGGGCGCCTGGGTGGCTCAGCTCAGGTCATGATCCCAGGGTTCTGGGATCGAGCCCTGCATCGGGCTCCCTGCTCGGCAGGAAGCCTGCTTCTCCCTCTCCCACTCCCCTTGCTTGTGTTCTCTCTCTCGCTGTCTCTCTCTGTCAAATAAATAAATAAAATCTTAAAAAAAAAAAAGGAAGAGTTCAATTTACTTCAAACTACTTATAGCTGTCATCTGATTTCATTGGCTATTACTGAATTTGAGCTCCAAACACAGGAAAGTTATTTCTAAATCAGTTATATACAACAAACCAAATAGCTATTGATTTTCTGTCAAGTGAATTCCTGTTTCACTCTCTTATTGTTTTTGTGATTAATAGTGATGTGTTTGGCTTTATACTTAAACAGAATAGGATGTAACTGAGTATTAGTACCACACAGGTTCCCGAACAATGAGGATAAAATCCAGGGGTAATATTTGATTGGTTATATTGAGTAACTATTGACCCTGGGTCAGCAAACATAAAATGTAGGTCCAATGCTGCCACTAATAATCTTAGTAACTGCTCACATTTTCCATGGATTTACTATGACTCAAGGACTATTCAAGTGCTTTCCATGTAACCAAGATGATATCTTGGTTCAGCCATGTTTCCAAGATCCCATAGCTAATAAATTTCAGAGCCTAGGTTTGAACCAGATTCCTTGCTGGGTGTGTTACCTTGGTCAAGTTAAGTACTTCTAAAGGTATCTCCCTGGAATGTTTTTTCCTCCTCCCCCAATTTCTACCTTTCTTCCTGGGTCACAGGCTCCCCCAGTCTGCTGGCATCTACAAAGCTGTTGCTGTTTTGTCCTTGTTCCCAGTGTCTCACCAGTTGGCATCCTCTCTCTGACCTTTAGTCCAGGGAAGAGGGGCTTGCGTTCTCTGGGCCCTTAGGTCTACTGGCCCCTGTAAGACTTCCTGTTGTCTCAGCCATGCTAAGTCCCCGTCCCCCAGCTGAGCTCCTCAGGCCATCCTCGCAGGAGCCAAGTAGCAGCAGGCCCTTCCTAACCTCTTTTCCTCTGCCCTTTCTGTACCCTGACCCATTGCTGGAGCTTTTACTTCCTTTCTCAGTCAGGGGAAGCTGCTCCAGTGTCATACCTACATCTTCTCTGCGCTGTCATGTAATAAAACGATGTTCAGACCTCCAGGCTTTGCTCTTGGTAGAGAGAACCCCTAGCTTAAGGAACATTGAAAGGAAAAGAAAACATACTGAGAGCAGTGTTATTTCCCAAGCAGGCTGTGGCAAAGAACCAGTTCCTTTGTTTTTCATTTTCCAAGCCACCTCAGACCGATGCTTTTGTAGAAGGCACCGTATGATGAGATGAGTCCACTGATTACACACTCCTTTGTCACGCTGGTGTCAAATTCCTATGACAGTTTGTAAATGCTCTCAGTTCTGTACATATCTTGTCTCAGACAGCAACAGTCTGCAGACCGGCACCAGTCCCTGAACCCACCTTTCCTACCAACAAAGGAATCTGTGTTTACAGCAGTCCATCTTTCAGTTTTCTGGTGTGCCTGTGTGTCCATCTTTGTACATTCTTTTGGTGCATAGAAATGTGCACCCTCAAAAGCCAGAGTGCTGGGCATTGGTATAAGATTGAGCAAGACTAAAATTATGTGTATGATGTATCTCTGAGTTATGTATTTATATATACATAATATATATAATTATATATTAATTATCTTTGTTATTATATGTAATTTAATACAAAATATAAAATTTCTTTAAATATAAAATATAAAATTTATTAATATGTTAACAATTATATATACATATATATATACACATATACATATATATATATGTATATATATATAAAATTCTACAGTATAGTATAATGGTCATGAACATAGTCACTAGAGGAAAACTTCCTTAGTTTGAACCCCAACTCCACCACTTATGAGCTTTGTGGCATTGGGCAAGTTTCTTAGTCTCCCTCTGCCTTGTTGTGCCTATCTGTAATATGGTAATAATGAAAGTAACTCCAGGTGTTGACGTGAGGACTGAATGAGTTAACATATGTAAACCAACACCTTAGGACAACGCCTGGCACATGTATATAAGTGCTATGTGAGTGTTTACTGTCATTTTTATCATGAGCCATAAGGAAAAGGGGTTAGGGCAAGTACACTAATGAAGCAGGAAATACACAACCCAATATAAAATAGAATACCACATGGATAATAGAACAGTTATGATTAATTATGACTTAGATAATGTGAAATATACAGTGGTTTCTTTTTGGCCTTACATTTGATATCTGAGGAATTCAGTGGCTTCATGTGAAACAAGAGTGTGTGATAGGGACCGAACTAGGCATTTTGCATTAGAAGTTCCTTCCGGTCCTCCCAGAAACCCTGTGAGGTGGGTAATATGATTATCTCCAGTTAACATAAGAAGAAACTGAGGTTCAGGAAGGTTAAATAGCTTAGCTTCTTTAACATAGTAGATAGGAAAGTTGGGATTTGAACTCAGAGCTTCCTGACTCCAAAGCCTGGAGTTCTTGCAGTTGTCTACTTGAGCTGTCCATTGGAAACCCATGGAAAGTTTTAAAAATCTAATGCCTTGGGGGACCTCAGTGGCACAGTTGGTTAAGCATCCAACTCTTAGTTTCGGCTCAGGTCATGATTTCAGGGTTGTAAGATCGAGCCCACGTGGGGCTCCTTGCTCAGCTCAGAGTCTGCTTGAGTTTCTCTCTCCCTCTGCCCATCCCCCCTCAAATGAATAGATAAATCTTTAAATAAAGTAAAATAAAAATATGCTTCACCACCAAACTGAAATTCTTTAATTTGACTTTTTAAATAAAAACAGCTTTGCTAAGATATAATGCACATACCTTACAATCTACCTATTTTGAGTGTGCAATTCAGTGTGTGTGTGTGTGTGTGTGTTTAGTATATTCTTAGGTTGAACACCATCCCCACAATCTAATTTTAGAACATATTCATCTTGAGGTGGGCCTGACAGCAGAGTTCCTGAGGTCTTCAGGGCACTGACCCTATAGGAGTTCTTGAATGGACTTTGAATGGTTTGTGAACCTTGTCTAGGATCCATAGCTTTCCTTACCTTCTCTAAAGTAATAGAGATGCAGCTCAGATAGTATTAAGAAGCTCTAGACTGGTATGTTCTCACACTTTAGGGTGCTTGCAAATCACTGGGGGCTTTTGTTAAAATTCAGGTTCAAATTCAGTAGGTCTGGGACACAGTCATACCTACTATAATTTTGATTATAGGAATACCAACATTAGATAAGTGAAATGTTATCTGCCCTAAAATCCCGTCCTTCTCATTAGTGGATCTGTGTTACCAAACAACCAACCAATCAATAAACAAAATCACCCCCCCCCCAAATTCAGCATTTCTTCTTTTTTGAATTTTGTCAATAAGATATTTGTGGACATTTGTTTTCTCTCTTGTTATAGAAGTAGCTACAAAATAGTCATGATTTTGCCACTTGGACCAAAAAGCCTAACATATTCACTGGCTGGCCCTTCATAGAAAAATTGTGTCAACCCCTACAGTAGACCATGGTGAAAGGCCACCTTTGAAGGGGCATAAATGTTGTTCATCTTACCCTCCATAGCTCTTTGCTGCATTTGGCAGACATGGCATTACTAATCAGAAGGAAAAAAAAAAAAACAAACAACTAAGTATGAGGGGCAGCAAGCTGGCTGTGTTTATGGAGAATTCTTCCTCTAGAGGAAAGGTCGGGGCGGGTGAGAGTCAACTGCTGGTTTAGTTTAAAAATAGATCTTCCTGGGGTTGCAAGCTACTTGCCTGAGTAGCATGAATAGCTTTCCACAAAGGACCTAGTATCTTCTCAGCTAGGTCATGTCAACAAGACTTTGGAAGCAAGATTCCCTAGGAGTAATTTGCAATCCTCAAGAGAGCTTGGTTAATTAGGGTTGGATGCCAATGAGCTGAATTTTGGGGTAGACTATTGCATCTTCTTATACCAGTCTTCAAGCTCCTTCATACTTCAGAGTGTTTGTTCAGGGTTCTGAACTTGCAAGAGCTGTCTGACCGTGCATTTTACTTGTATGAAGACATTTCTGCTTAGCTCACTTTGACTCCTGTGAAAAGGAGCTGCTAGAACATGCACGACTCTTCTAAATTCTCCATGCTTCAAGTGCTCCTCTGCACTATAATCTCTTGTAGAACTTCCTCTCAGACGTCCATCTCAAACTGTTCTTTCCTTTGGTCTTGATCGGTAACTTCAAATCTCCCAACTGATGGCTTATTTTCAGACTGGCTGGCTATCTATCTCTCTCTATCTATCATGTAAGAGGTTGTCTATTCTCAACACCCATCCCCAATAATCCTTGTTACCACAAGGTCCATAATTATTGGTCAGATTTTCATCATGTTCCAGGGGGACAAGTACGAAGTATGACCTTGAAGGAATTGGATTATACACTAAAGTAATTACAAGACTTACTAATTTATATTATTAGAAACTAGGATAATAGGGCAAGGAATATGTGATATAACCCTGGATTGGGCTGAATTTATTGAGATGGTACATTTTCCAAAGATTCTGGGTTTAGTGTAGTACTTCATGTAGCTGGAGGTGTGTTTGTAACAGTTTACTTGATTGGTTAATTAAAAACTTAATGGTGGCCTACCTAGATTCTAAGTGATACACTTGACTTCCAATTCATTAGACTCAAATGCATCCCCCACTGTGTTGATTATCCCTTCTCAGTCTTCCATCAGCTCATTTGTTCCTTTGTCCCTTCTTTTTTTTGTGAGAAACTATTTGTATTTATTGACAAAGGACTTAGAATATATATTTTAAAAAAATTACAACTCAATGTTAAGAATACAAAGAACCCAATTAAAGCATGGGCAAAAGACTAGAATAGATATTTTACAAAAGAAGGCCAAAAAGCAGATGGAAATATCCTTAACATCATTAGTCACCAGAGAAATGACACATAACTAAATGAGATACCCAAACAACTCCATTATAATGGCTATAGTAGCAAATGTTGGAAAGAATGTGGAGCAACTGGAATTCTCATATACTACTGGAGGGAGTGACTAGTGCAACCACTTTGAAAAACTGTGGCATTTTTTTAAAAACTAGAAGTTTGTACCTTTCAAATCCTTTTACACATTTGGCATACCCTCAACCTTCTACTTTTAGCTATCACCTTGCTATGTCCCTTCTTTAATCATTGTTCCTTATGCTCCTACCCCTGACCCTCTCATGCCCTTCCTTGCATAACTCTAGCCACCAAATAGGCACCAACGATTCCCAATTAAATGCTTCTAGTGTAGGCTCTGATAAACTCCAGTTCCATATTCCAGATGCCTTTCTGGACAGATCTTTGTTGATGTTTACCTCATAAGCACTTGGACCTCAACATGTGCAAATTTCAGTTTTTTCTCCCTGGCCTTTATTGTCTTGCATTCTCTCTCTCTGTCAGTAATATTACAATCAGCATTCCTAGGCTACACTCCAGTCCTATTGAATCAGGATCTCTGCAGATGGACCCTCAGGAATCTGTTTCTGGACAAGCCCTGGGGGTGATTCTTACGTACACTGCAATTTAAGACCCATTACAGTTCGCCATGCCGGAAACCTCGGAGTCACACTCTCCCTTCTCTTTACCACCCACATCTAGTTGGTAGCTGGATCTTATTGAGATCATTCCCAAATACCTGGGGAAAAAATGACCCTTAGGTGCTTTCCCACTACCACAGCTTTGTTGGTAATCTTTCCCTCGCAGCCCTGCGAGACTCCACGTTGTCCACAGAGCATCTACCCTCTCTTTCATATAAGCACGGAGGGCTGATGTCTTTCAAAACCCAAATCTAAAATAGAAAGCTGACTGTGCTATTTCTTGGCTTAAAAGCAACCAACAGCTTGATGGCATGGGAGCAGTTTTCAGACTTGTTAAGGTCATGGAACTCTTTCTTCAAATAAAATCGTGCCAGGAAATCTGACTTAGAGACCAGATAAAAGCAGAGCTCCTCTGTTTCAAGCAGGGGTCGGCGCCACAGCCTTGGCCACTCAAGTTGCCTTGCTGTGTTTCCTAAGAAACCATTCCCAGAGACACAGTTTGAAAAACACTCCATAAAGTCCAGATGCTTTATTTGGATACCGCATTCCTCCCTGGCTGGCACCCTCCTTCCTCTCACCTCTCCACCATTAACTCAGACCCCAGCCCGGGGATTATTCACTATTCCCTGGACTAGTCTTGTGTTCTTGTGACTTTTCCTATTTACTGTCTTCACATCCTCAAGTGGCCACTCTCCTCTTCTTAATCATTCTTTGCTTTGTGTTCTCAAAGCCAAGTTGGCGTTTATAAAACTGTTCTTTTTTATGTTTATGTCTGTCTCCACTAGAAAATAGACTAGCTTCTTGGGACAGAGCCCATGTTTTCTTCATCCTAGTATCCGCCAGATCTAGCATAGTTTCTGACACGTGGCTCTATACATATTATTGCATGAACATTTATATATTCTGTAACCCATTCTATCTGTCCTTTGGTTTTATTGTTTTCTGGGCTGAACATACCTTAATGAATTAAACATAACTTTAAAAAATAGATCTATTAACCTTAATATATTTATTAACCTATATGACTCTACTAGTGAAATATTTTCCTGTTCAATAGCCAAGCATAAAAATCCATGGATATATGCATTGTATATCATGGCATATGAAGCTGAGCTAATACTGGTAGAATATATTTTTGACAGCAATGACATTTGCTGCGTTTTTTAGTGATACTGTATATAATATGTGTTCACTGTAGAAACATGGAACTAAAAATTATAAAGAAGAAATTAAGATACAGCCATAATATAAGTCTTCAGACATAGATATAATAGTTTGATTTGTTCCCTTCCATTCTTTACGTAATATTTAGGTGTGTATGTATTTCCTTTAAAATTGGAACCATGCTGTATAAGTAGTTTTATATCCTGATTTTTTTCATTTCATATTATGAGCCTTCCAGCATGTCATCATCTATGAGAAGCCTAATAGTGTTAAAAATCTTATTAATAAAAACTGTGGACTTTCTATGCAATTTCCAAGACGTTTGTGAATTCTTAGTCAAAAATCTGGGAAGCTAGAGAGAGACTTGTGAGTATTTTGTGAATCAAAGGGAACAGAATAACGTTTTGACTGATCTCTCTTGATGACATATTGCTTAACTTCAGCATAAAAGCAGAATGAATGGAGGGGTCTTAAATGTTTTGAGCACCTGTTAGGTGCCAGATATTGTGCTTTACATACATTTCACATTTTGTATACATTTTAATACATTTATATATGTTTTATGTATATATATATATATATATATATATATATATATATACACACACACACACACATTAATTCATTTGAATATTCACAACAAACCAAGGAAGTGGAGATTAATATTCCCATTTTACAGATTAGTAAACTGAAATGTGGAAGCTTAGAGTAACCTGTCCAAGTTATTCTCTCAGGGAGTAGAATTTTAATTCCATTTTTTTCTGAAGCTTCACACCTTATCTAACACCGACTCTTGAAAGGGTGCACTGAGTCCGGATTTGATTCCAAGGGCTTTGTATTAACAGTGTTTACCTGTGGAGTATAAACTTCTGGGTAACCACAGTTTATGAACTCCTGAAATTACCTCTCTTTGTCTGTTAAAACATATGTATACTTTTTAAAGGTAGAGAGTCAGTAGTTCTTACTGGCTGTCTAAGGTATCCTTCAGAAAGCTTTATGAATCTCTACCGCAAATAATGGAGCAACCACAAGTCTTGCAAAACCCTTTGAGGAGACTTTCGTTTTACTTGCTAGGCTCTGCATCGAGAACATTATCTTTTCTTGCTCTATTACCCTTTCGTGTGTTCCTGGGACACACGTGTGTCCCACGGCACCCGTTTTCTCTGGATACCCACCGGTACTCTTGATACTGTTTGTTTACAGGAGAGTCTCAAATAATTTCCATGTCTGCCAACTGTGCTACCATGTCACTGATTTGTGTGTCTCGGTGTGTAAAATAATAACCCTTACATTCTTATCTCTTAACCGCTGACCTTTTCAAACCCTGTGTGCTTCTCTTTGGGTAGCTAAAAGTGCCTCTGCTTGTACTGACCCAGTACAGTAAATGGGGAATCGTGGTGCCCATGCAATTTCTCCATTCATATCAAAGAGCTCAAAGAGTGCATGATCCTTGATCTGCAAACCTTCTGGTAACCACAATCTTATACATCGTATATATTCGGAAGTGACATATGGTAAATTCGAGGGGGCTACAAGTTCTTCCCTACTCCCATTCCATTGGAATCGAATTCACCTCCTTTCATCTGGGATGATTTTAGCAATTTGCTTGACAAATAAAACGTGGTGGAAGTAATGTTTTGGGACTTCCAAGGGTAAGCCTTAAGATGTCTTGCAGCTTCTGCTTGGGCCTTTAGAAGGCTTGGTCTGGTGGAAGACGGCTGCCGTGTAAGAAGTCTGCCTAGCCTGAGACAACCATGAAGGACGAATCACATATAGGTGTGGTGGTCAACAGCTCCTGCTGTGCTCCCAGCCAGCAGCTGACACCAAGTGCCAGATGTGTGAGTGTGTTATCCTTACCATCCCACTAGTCCAGCCTTCAAATGACTTCAGCCCCGGCTGCCACCTGACAGCAATCTCATAAGAAACAGCAAAATGAGTACCTCCCAGTTAAGCCCAGTCAAGCCCAGTCAACCCATGGAACTATAAAAGATAGTGATAAATTTTTGTTTTAAGTCACTAAACGTTGGGGTAGTTTGTGACTGAGCAACAGATAACTGAAACATGAAGGAATGACTGCCCCTGTTGTATTTGGAGCTAATAAGTTCCACTTACATAGAAGGTTTCCAAGGAAATTCCAATCATTGCTCTTCTTCCTATATTTTGTATGATGGATCTTTCTCTTGTCCTTACATTCTCCCTGATGGTGTTTTTTTTTTAATTAAGTGGAAAATTTTTCTGTTCATTTTGCATACATCTGTTCTAAAGATGGCAATTTTTTATGACATTTTGTAACATAAAATTATTGGAAAAGGGTTAACTGTCTGATTAGATGGAACCTACCACAGTCTAAGAAGACGGCATCCATGCTGAGGAGGCCACCATAATGTCATGTACAGTGGTTTCAGTGGTAAATTCCACTCTAAACCCACTGGCACTGCAGTGGTTCCCACTGAACTGGAGCATTGCCCAGTTTCTCCATCTGAAGCATCTGCCCAAGTTTAGTTTCTTTTTCCCATTCCATTTTGATATAGAGCATCACCTCAGGCTGATTCGATGTTCTCTCTTGAGAGGAGACTTTTATTTCAGGCATTGATTCTTAAATGTTTTATTTTTTATCTCATTCGCTAGAAGTCCAAAATGAGTCTTAAGGCTAAAATCATGGTGCTGGCAGGACTTTCTTCTGGAGGCTCCAGGGAAGAATCCATTTCCTTGCCTTTTCCAGCTTCTAGGGGCTGCCTGCATTTCTTGGCTCATGGCCCCTTCCTCCATCTTCAAAGAACATTACTCCAACCTCTGCTGCTATCATCACACCTCTTTTCCCGACTTTAGCTCTACCACCTCCCCCTCCGAAGGACCCTTGTGATTACATTGGGCCCATCTGGATGATCCAGGATAATCTTCCCTTCTCAAGATCCTTAACTTAGTCACCTCGGCAAAGGTTCTGATGACTAGTACATGAGCATCTTTGGGGCTATTATCTAGCATATCACAGACACCCCAGCTAGACTAGGAGTCAGGCATTTAAGCAGATGCCTGTGGGTACTTAGGAGTTAGCAGGTGAAGAGAGGAGAGGATCTTCCAGGCAGAGTCTTATAAGTAGGAAGATCTGGAGGTGCAGAGACCATGGCTTCTTTAGAAGAATGAAGTGTTGAGTGTGGTTAGAGGGTAGATACATGAGAGGGGGTTAAGCTAGAGCCAGATTATAAAGGGTTTTTTTAAACCATATTAAACAATTTGAACTTTTAAGAACAAAGGGAAAACATTGAAGGATCCTAAGCATGGGAGTAACAATGATCAAATTTGTGTTTTGGAGGAAATCTGACGTAGGAGAGAAAGATGGAAGTAGGAGACTGATATGGAAGAGCCTGGGTGGTATCACCTAATTCACAATATGTCTGAAACGAAAATTCATTATTGCCCGTCAAAACCAGCACAGCTACCCAACTTCCCTATTGTTGGCAATGTCACCTGTATTCTTCCAAGATCGAATTCTTTTTTTTTTTTTAAGATTTTATTTATTTGAGAGAGAGCAAGAGAGCACAAGCAGGGGAAGGGGCAGAGGGAGAGGGAGAAGCAGGCTTCCCGCTGAGCAGAGAGTCAGATGCAGGGCTCAGTCCCAGGACCCTGGGATCATGACCCAGGCTGAAGGCAGACGCTTAACTGACTGAGCCACCCAGGTGCCCCTCTAAGATCAAATTCTTAAAATTATTTTTGGCTTCTCTCTTTTCCTTCTAACTGCACTCAGTCACCACACCTTATTGCTTCTTGGAAATTTTTTAAAGACATAAAGAATATATGATTACATGCATGTCTCTAAAATAATAAACAATATGGGGGGCACCTGGGTGGCTCAGTCAGTTAAGTGTCTGACTTCAGCTCCAGTCATGATCTCAGGGTCCTGGGATTGAGCCTTGCACCGGGCTCCCTGCTCAACTGGGAGTTTGCTTATATCTCTACCCCTCCCCCCGCATGTGCTCACCTGTGCTCTCTCTCAAATAAATAAATGTTTAAATAAATAAATAAGTGAACAAAATAAAATAATAAACAACATGGAAATAAATTTCATTTCTTCTGTAACCCCCTAAGGTTCCATCCCCATAGGCAACATGATTAGCAGATCACGTGTATTATTCTATGCCTTTTCCTATGCATTTGTGTATATTATAAATACACATATACTGATGGCATTGCATTACACACACATTTGAAAGCATAAATATACCCCTATTTTCAACTAGCAATGTAGTTTAGATATCCCCATGTTGGTGCATATTTTTAAATACCTCACTTTAATATGGAACCATGGTATTGCAGTAACATGAGGCAATTTCAGAATTTTCACTCTGGATAATTATGCTACCATGAATATCTACACATTAGCCTCACCTATACACACAGCTATTAATTTTTCTATAAGATGGATTCTTAAAAGTGGTCAAAAATACACATCTTAATTTTTAAAACTTCACTGAGGTGTGATTGATGTACAAAAAGCTGTACATATTTAATGTTACAACTTAATGAGTTTGGCGATAAGCATACACCCATGCAATTATCACCACAATTGATGCTATAAACATATTCATCACTTCTGAAAGTTTCCTCCCATCCTATGTTTGTACATACATAGGAAGGAAGGAAGGAATGAATGGTAAGGGCACTTAGGAATTTTTTAAGTATATAATACAGTGTTCTTAACTAGAAGCACTATGCTGTACAGTGGATCTCTGGGAATTACTGATCTAGCATAACTGAAACTTGGTACCCTTTGACCAATTTTGAAAGATTCAACTCATCCTCTGAAAAGGGTGAGAAGAACTGTAAAGGCTCTGAGATTTTACCTTCCATTCAGGCTAATGAGTACGGGCCTGTCATAGTTTTACAGATGATGGTTAGAGATCTGCTACTCCTGGGTCAGATGCAATGGACTTGATTACTCAACACAGAAAGTCTCGGGAGCGTCACGTTGGCCTTGGCTGCCCTTGCCCTCAAGTTCCCGGGTGATAATAGTCCATGTAGTGGACTTGCATAACGGCTGAGGAACCCTGAACTGAGGGGACCCCAGTTTTTTGCAGTGAGCAGCCAGAAAATCTGCCCTCTGCCCTGGAGAGAGACTTTTGCTTTGTTCAACAAATCGTAAGCAAGTCTGTTCCTTGCTGCAGACACAGACATGGTGTCTTTCAAGGCTGGTCACTAAACAAACATCCTTGGAAGGATTATCCAGAACAGAAGGCCAGCTAGTGGCTCTGCTCACAAGACATGGTAGATACAGAAAAGATCCACAGAAAATCATCTCCACTAGGGATCGAGCTTATTCCTCTTTCCACCCGTGGGACGTGAGGTTATTTATTACCTATTTCTGCACACCCTCATTAAACGCTAGATGGTACAGATTTCTGTATTTTACATTTTTATAATCAAATGGGAAAGCTAAAATGTTTTCTCCTTGCAATTTGCATTTATATAACTAGTGAGCTAAGTGAGCATCTTTTCATGTTTCTATGATTTGTTTGTGAATTGTTAATACTGTGGGATGCCTGTTATTTGCCCCTTCTTTTGTTGGTTTATTTTCATGTATTTATCTCTTTATATTTTCTAGATATTAATCCTTTTCCTGCTTTATATGGAGCCATCACTTGCTTCTTTTAATTTTATTTGCAGTTTCCTTTGTACAGTTATTTTAAATTTATATATGATCTACTCTGTGATACTTTTGGGGGTCAATATAGAATTTTATAGGTCTTAGTAGTTAAAAAGCATTTGGGGGACTATCAAATGAGATTTAAGTATATCTTCTAATTTTTCTTTCAAATCTTTCTCTTTTCATTTCTATTTTTTCCTAAACAGTTTTTAAAAAGATGTTGTTTATGTATTTATTTGAGAGAAAGAGAGAGAGAGCACACGTGCATGCAGGTGAGCCGGGGAAGGGGCAGAGGGAGAGGAAGAGGGAAAATCCCAAGCAGACTCCACCCTGAGTGCAGGGCCCAATGTGGGGCTCCATCTCATGACCCTGAGATCATGACCTGAGCTGAAATCAAAAGTGGGATTCTTAACTGACTGAGCCACCCAGACGCCCTACCTAACCAGTTTTTTTTTTTAAGGTAGAGGTAGTCATCTAAAAGAAGTAGGAAAATGTGTTCTATTTAGAAATTTCAAAATACAAGATGCCAAGATAAGAACCAAATCACATTAGATATCTTTTTTCCAAACTGAGAGTTCTATGAACCTTCATAGTTAACATTAAAATATGAGAGATTCTGAAAAGCTCTGTAGGAGAAAAAAATATTCAATTTGATTTAACTGGACATATACGAAATTTTGTTGGACCAGAGGACTTTTTAAAATTTCCATAGAATATCTCATGACATCTTGTGGGATGCTGTCGTTCCACAAAAGGCACTGAGAGGCAGTCACATGTAATGATTAGAAACAGGTCCCCGAAACCAAAATGCACTGAGTTACTTACTGTGTGGGCATGTTCACTAACTTCTCTAGGCCTCAGCTTTCTCATCTATAAAATGGGGGTATTAGAGCTTGTTTTGTGAAGGAGTGATAAGGATTAGCTGAGTTATATAAGTGGTAACAATTACTGTGGAACATTCTGCTCTTGGAGCATTGCTATAAAGCTGCTAATATTGCTAATTGGCCTCCTAATTAATGTTCAGAAAATCAATACCATTGTGAAATTAAAAACAAAAAATTCAGGGGCACATGGGTGGCTCAGTCGGTGAAGTGTCTGCCTTCGGCTCAGGTCATGATCCCAGGGTTCTGGGATCCAGCCCCGCATTGGGCTCCCTGCTCAGCCAGGAGTCCACTTCTCCCTCTGCCCCTTCCCCCCACTCATGTTCTCTCTTTCTCTCGATCGCTCACTCTCTGTCTCAAATAAATAATAAAATCTTTAAAAAAAAATTCAACTACTGCACTGCCATTGAATGGCCACGCAGTTGTCCGTGTAGGAGGAAACTGCGCTACTAAAAATAAATCCCCGTGATTCCATACCACCTGCCCTTCGGTCTTTCGTAGTGAAAGAACTATTTATTTCACTCCGCACAGCATCTTTATCTCTATGGTCGTTCTCACTGTTTGGCAGGCATGTGGGTTCTTGCCTGCTCATCTCTTTGAAAGGCACTCCCAAGTGCATTTTGCATCTGCTGTTTCACCTGTATCCTGATCATCTCTAAATGTGCCAGAAATCTCCCTCCCTGTTGTGTTGTCACACAGTGACAAACAAGAAGTCGACTTGATTTTTATTAATTTCATCCCAAGAGCACTTCCAGAAATAGTTCACTTTTAAAGCTACATTTCAAGTACTCTTTAATAAGATCTGTTCAGCTCTTTCCTTTGACTAAAATATCAACCTGTATTATTTTTAAGTGTGTGTTACTCAAAACATATGCTTTTTAAAAAAATGATGTCTTTCAGTGATGCTGTGAGAATTTTTTAAAGGTTTTATTTTTATTTTTTTTTTTGAGAGAGAGAGAGAGAGAGAAAGAATGGGAGAAAGGGAGGGAGAGAGGGAGAGGATCTCAAGCAGACTTTGCATTGAGCACAGAGCCCAGTGCCGGGCCTGATCCCATGACCCCGAGGTCATGACCTGAGCCAAAATAGAGAGTCAGACGCTTAACTGACTGAGCCACCCAGGTGCCTGAGAATTTTTTATTGTTGCGTCTTTTCTGGTGCTCAGTAGTTAATGATTTGTACAAAGCTCTCTTTGCTGAAAGGCAGAAGAATGACTTAGAAAATATTCTGTCATCTTTTTAAATAGTTTAGCTCAGTTTGGCAAGGCTGCTGGCCAGAGAGGGAAAAATTCACATCTGAAATATTTAAGGAAAGATATCTGTTTAAGTGAAAGTATTGAAAAATAAATAAAAATGGATTTCTTCTGCTCTGACTAGCGTTTTACCAGGCACATTTAACTAAAAAAATGAGAATTGACTCTGGTGATAAAAGGCACTGGTGATTATTTTTACTCATTTTTTCTTTACCTGATGAAAGTGTGTAGGGGGTAAGGGATTCTCCAGGAGGGTCTGTGAGCTAGCTGAAAAGAGGCATTAAACAATTGTACAGATTTAGGTGACTTCATCCCAACCCAAATGTTGGTCCTCCAAAGACTCAGAAATTTCCTTTGGTTGATGGACAGAGAACAGATCAGACATAGGTTCAAATGAAACCAAACACAGAGTGTTCCAATGGCAAGACCAGGCATCTGCTCCCTGGAAAAGGAAAGCTCTATGGTAAGCCAGCTTACAATCAGAAGTGTCCAGGAGGAAGTGAAATTCAAGCAAGAGGAAATGGTTGTATGATTTTAGTGATTAATGTCATGAAATTTGCCAGACTGAGGCCCCATCACTCAACATGGAACATGCACTACAGGGAATAAATGGGTTACTTTGATTCTGAGGCCCAAGTGCTCTCCTGGTCAGAGCCTGATGGGCATTGTTAGCATCTAGCTCCTTAGATCTCCTTTGTCTACACCCAGGCTATCTCCTCTTCCTCACCCCATCTTTCTCCAGAAGGACTATCATCAGTTAGATTCCCTGTTATTAAATTATAATCACAGTCCAGTCCTGCTTCCTGGAGGAAACACCCTCATTTTCTTGATAAAGTTTTGGCTCCTTATAATCTCCTTGGCTACTCATTTATAAACCCATTCTGTTCAGTCCTGGTGCAGATGAGCAAAAATCTATTTACGGCTAATTTTGTTAAACTCCCCCAGGGCAATTTTCTTTCCTTTATATCCTTGTATGATTTCCCATCCTCTCTGTCACTTTCAGATGCTACCCTGTGGTGTTACTGCCCTCCCTTCCTTTTATTCTCCTCGCTGGGCAGAGCCTTGGAGCTTTACAGGGCAGATTTGCATTTACAATCCAAGGCAAGGCTAGCCATAAGCTTCAACTCAAATATTTTTGTGGCTCCCAACCCCTTGATAACTTATAATTACAATTCTACAGAATATTCACATATGGCATTCTAAATCTGACATTTCAAATATAAAATACATTCTAAGTGAACCTGTCTGTAATGGCAGCATATTCATCCATTGAGCTACCAAGTGGCTTTTTCATTTCAGTGTGAGACCAGATGAACCACAAGAGGGGTGGAAAAACCAGTTGTGTTCTTTATATGAGGAGACCACAGTTGACGATGTTGTGGAAACCAAACAATTAACCTTTCTGAAGACCCCCTTTTGCTCTAACCTTGTTGCTTCCTGTTCAGGCCAACTTTGGGATTCTCTGCCTCTAGGATTTTGAAGGTGGAGGAAAGGCCTGGAGTCCATCTGGAGGGCTAGCTCTTGACCTATCAGAAGAAGTTCATTTCTGAGTCATTTCAGCCAAGTTGTGGTTTGGTGTACAATGTATAGAACAAACACCTGGGGGCTTTGGAAAGTTAGGCTCTGGACAAGATCCTGTCCTTTCAGATCTCCTGAGATTTTTATGTCAGCCTAGCCTTGTGGCAACCGGGAGCCCCTAAAGCAGGCTTTGGCTATCTAGTTATGCTTAGAAACCTGCTATAACCAAGCAAACCAAGTTTAACTTGCACAATAGACTGTAGTTCATAGGCCTGGGAGGGAAACTGAGGGACAGTGTCAGGGGATGAGGCCATAGGCCTAAAGTGTTCATTCTTATGAGGATATATAGAGAGAATCTATGTTCCAAGCCAATGAAAGAATATGCTCAAGAGTTAGGGTGAGGGACAAGGCTCGGTGAGCTTCTTAATGTTGACAAGGATAAGTGCTGAAACATCTATTTTGTGGTATGTAATACATACCTAAAATAATTCACAAATATGTACATCATGAGATAGAAATAGTCATCTTGACAATAAAACATTATTCAATATGGTTGAAGTTCCTGTGTTCTCTTTGATTGTATCTCTGCATTCCCCTTGAAATCCATTGTAATGATACTACAAATGTATATATTCCTAAATTAGATATAATGTTGTTATAAGTTTTTTCCTTCCCATATATGCCGGCATTCTGCATGAAGTCTTCTCTAACTTGATTTTTTTTTTTCACTCATTGCTATGTTTGTGAGAAACTTTCTAATGGATACATGTACCACTGACTCATATCTGTTTTGCCAGCAGTGCTTTTTACGAAGTGGTCCTAGTTGTGGGGAGGAAGGGAAGGAATAGGAGGGAGCCAGTTAAGGGACAGTACAGAGTGTGCACTTAGTGTCCCGCAGTGGTGACTCAGTTCACCCATGAGTCAGCTGTAAGGGTGGTAACAGGAGCTGGCTGGTAAAGGAAACTATTATAAGGGAAAAAGCTGAATTTGCACAGAGAGCCTGGAATCAGCTACATATAAATAATATTTCATCATAAACACACAGTAATTATTAAAATTTTTTGGTTAAGTATATCACTATTTCAAAAATTAGACCCCGTGTGTGCTATTTGGAAAATGGCCTAATTAATTTTTCCGATTTTCCTCTCCTTTGCTTTCTGTCTTCCCTGGGTTTTCTGTATTCTGCCCCAGCAGATCTAATCCCTGCTCTGTGCCATCCTGAAGGATTGGCATTCATCAACGTTGGTGAAACTCAGCTGCCCCCTGACTGGACACCACAGCAAAGGCTTTGGTGATCTTTCCCAGTTAGAACAATAATGACTTTCTTGGAATGTAATCCCAGTGGTATCTCTTTTCTGTGTAGCCTCGAAGGACACCCGACTACCATCAGCACTTCCTCAGAGACGTTATAAAATCGCTCTGCCGTCAAACAGCTGAGTGACTCTGGGCTGTTCAGGGGAGGCCTTAAGAACTGTGGATATTGATTCACCTGGAAGATTCAGCCACTGCCACTCAGAGCTGCTTCTGGAATACCATGTCTAAGAACTCGGAGTTTATCAATCTGTCGTTTTTGTTAGATCACGAGAAGGAAATGATCCTGGGAGTCTTAAAGAGAGATGAATATTTGAAAAAAGTGGAGGACAAGAGAATAAGGTAATAATTTTTTTTTAAATTTTTTTTCTGCCTTTCCTGACTGCTGTCTTTTTGAAGCTAACGTTAGATCAGAAATTGGGCAACTGTGACCATGCTGGGGACAAATGTTGGTCAGTGACTTCGTGGGTTCCCAGCAGTAGCCCAAATATCAGAAAATGTCTTTGATATTTTATCATTAGCTAGATGGGAGGATGGAATCGAGCAGATGATATGGTGTTTCTGAGAATGCCCATTTGCTCAGAACCTCCGAAGTAGTAGTGAAGTGGAAGGACTGCCTGTGTTTGAATACCAGCTCTGAGATGTATTAGTTGTGTGACCTTGATCTAGTGACTCGGTTTCTCCATGCCTTGCTTTCCTCATCCCTAAAACAAGGATAATAAAAGTGCCCACCTCATAGGGTTGTTGTGAGGATGAAGGAAGATAAGACATGTGCAGTGCCTGGTATGTAAGTTCACAATTATTTACTTACAGTGCCTTTCTCAGGCCAGTCTTTCCGGGAATTCCTTCTCACCATAGCTGAGAGCAGGAGGGGATCTGGAGAGTGAAAAACTCCCATTTTACCCCAGAAATTACCAGAATATTTAAAAATAAGTCTCTCTGTGAGTAACATTGAGTAATCTGGGCACAGGTGAGTTTCACATCAGTTGCAGGCAAGGTTGATATTTAGCTGGATTCCCTCACCTGTGTTTCAGCTAGCATCCATTTTGATAGGTTGCATCACCCCCCTGAATGGTCACAGCTTTGTTCTGATTGGTTGTCGCATCCATTGGGATTGGTTGCTGCTTGTGCTGTGCTGCTTGTTAAAAATATTTGGCTACTACCTCTCACCCCTGACTAGAGGAGCAGAGATAAACAGGGGTCCCTTCTCAGCGACTACCTACTGTGCAACAGGTAGTTTTTGTGTCTTATGTGTCTCCCAAAACTGTGATCTTTCTGACCACAACGCTATGAAACTGGAAGTCAACCATAAGGAAAATTAGGGAAAGACCACAAAAGCTTAAGTTTATTTTATTTTATTTTTTTTTTGTTGAGGAGAAAACTTGTCATAAGGTTATCTTTATATGTTGCAAAGATCTTCAGTGTGCCCCAAGGAACTAGGATCCTAGAATTAGAAATACATTGAAATATTCTCGATTGATGCTTACTTCATAGTTAAGAGTCCAGAATTTTTATTTCCATCATTCATAGGTATTCAACCTATCTTAAAGAAATAAAGGCTTCGATGAAAATTATTGCAGTTTTTCTATGCCTGGAATTCAGGTTAAGGCAGTTAATGATTTTTAAAGATATCAGAAATGATGTTTTTTGGTATTTGTATTCAGTCATGAAAAGCGACTAAATTTTCTAATGTGCTGTAAAAAGTGATGTTGTTTATGGGAGGTGAGGTGGAGCTAGTAACTGCTGACATGCACGGGGGAATTAAACATCACTCTACTCAGGAAAACCCAACTTAATGGCCACATCCTCAGAAACGCAGAAGTACAATGAATAGGAATTTGTTCAGAATATTTGCTTCCATCATTCCCACCAACTTTTCCTAAGAATCTGTTAGACTCTTTTCCTTTTTCGGTTTCTTCCCTTATCCTTTCCTCTTATTCTCTATAAAGAAGTTTAGCCAAATGTATAATATACAACAGAGCTATTGAGAATAAAGTTGCTGAATTCCAGGCTCTTCAAACTTGTTTGAGGAAAGCAAAAGAAAGGCTTTGACAGATCTAAGCGATACCTTTATAGAAAATAGATTTCTTTTTAAAGCTGCTGTATCTTCTTCTCTTCTTTAATAGCAGTGTTGACTAATATTTTATTACTTTTTTTTCTGCACCAACTGTATTAGATATGTTGTCTCCTTTTGTTCTCAGCTGCCAACCTACGAGCCCAGGCCAGATGACTCGGGCTCTGCGACTCTTAACAGCATTGTGTATTGAGAAGCCTCACCAAAGTGAGTGGCGTGGTGTTTAGAGTATGTGCTATTGAATCATGTAGCCACATTTGTTGATTCACATCTTGGTTACACCATGAAATCTTTGTGTCGCTTTAGATAGGTTGCTTCCATGAATAAATCTAGTTCCCTCATTTAACAAAACAGAAATAATAACATTAGGCACCTCATAAGGTTGTCGTAGGGACTAAATAAGCTAATATTATCAAGACCTTTGAAGAATGCTGGCATGCAGTAAGTACTTAATCATTGCTGGCTCTAATCATCAGCCCTGTCGTTGGTATGTGTTGTAGTGAACACTAGCAGTGCTCCACTGAGCTCTACTTGGGTCCCTTGTGGGTCTGTGCTCTCATCTCTTAGTTTCCACATGTTTACTGCTAAGGATGGTGTCCACTACCTTCCTTAGAGAACTACCCTTGGGTAGCTAGAGTTGCCGGTAGGACTAGAGAGCCACAAGTACCAGGCAGACTTGAGTTTCTGTCCCTACTGGGCAGCCCCAAGCCGATGGCTAACAGACTTTACAGTGTAGCTTCTGCCTCACAGCTTCCCGTGGGATCATGCTGAGGCTGGACTCCACCTAAAGACCACACCTTTACTTAGCCCGTCTCCCCTTTTCTCTCCTGCCTCCCCTATTCCCTTTTATGTCCCTCCTGAGAGTACTCCATAAGCCGCTTGCACACAAATCCTCATCTCAGAGTTAGCTTTTGGAAAACCCAACCAAGAGATTTGCCAGACCAAATAGGGAACCTACTTGCTGTTGCAGAAATTGTTTCTACCATGTTATAGAAGTGTAGGTTGATATTTTGTCAGTTTCTAGAGGAAGTGGAATTAATTATGAACAAATTGAAGGAACGGCTTCACAGGAGAGCTAACGCTTGAGCTTGGCCTTGAAATGTGAAAAAGATTGGACATTAGCAGTTACATGTCAACTGTGTTTTATCTGTTTACCACGAACCACAAAATTGCCTTCCGATTCTACTAATGAGTTTCAGAAGGAAATGGAAGACCATGGAAAGTTTTAAAAATTATGATGATTACAGAGAAGTAAATGATATGGAAAGTTAGTAAATTGGCCTTTGGAAAGCAGTGGATTTATTATTTCTTTGTGTGCTTATTCATTTCAGTAGGTTATTCTTAAAAAAAATAGAAAAATGGAAGAATGTAAAAATTTTATTGAATCAGTGCTTTAGACCTGATGCCCAGCTGTGCTCTAGAGCCCACATAGCCCCTGAAGGGGGGCATTAATTAAAATGGGACTGGTCTCTGGGTGTTCCCGAAGGTGCTCTGCACCCAGAAGGCACATGGCAAGCCTGATCATTACCTCCAGGCATGAATTGTAGGCTGGGAAGAGGTGTCCACCTACCAACAGAGCATTTTAGGTTCACCCAAGAAGCTCCAATGTATTTGTTTTCCTTCAGACCAAGCAGGAAGAAATGGTAGGAGATATCCAGACCCAGGCTTCAACTATCACAGAGTTAAGAGTATTTTAAATGTTCTCTGTGAAGAACAAATCATTTTGTTTTAGTGATGGCTTTATTTTTTATAATAATTTTTTATTATGTTATGTTAGTCACCATACGGTACATCCTTAGTTTTTGATGTAATGTTCCATGATTCATTATTTGCGTGTAACACCCAGTGCTCCATGAAATATGTGCCCTCCTTAATACCCATCACCGGCCTAGTGATGGCTTTAATGCAGTGAAGAAAGAGGGAGGAAGTGATGCTAATAAAATTGAGCTATCAACAGTGAATGCAAATGGAAAAAAGAGAGTTCGGAAGCACAAGATAAAGATCTTTGTTGATCAGTCTGTACCTTAGATTTTTCTAACTTTGGAAGAGCTCACCCTAAAAAAAAGAGGACATGTTTCATAGTACCTACTCCTAAAAAAAAAAAATCTCATGAACTAAACCTTACTCTGCTTGATCTTCCACACCTAAAAACAAAGGCTGTTAAATGTCTACTTCACGGTATTGGCCTATACAAGAAATCTTCAATTTATAATTTTAGCAGTTCATTTGGGCTTTATTCTTACTGAGAAGATGTCATTTCCATTTGTCCACAATGCATGAAAACATATCTGGACTTAATGTTCTCTTTGGCATCTACTCTTGGGCTTGTCTCAGTGATGAACTCTGCTGGTCGCCTTACAGCATACATTTCTCTCGTCTTCCTCCCTACCCAAATCTCGACTTTGCTCAGCTCCAGCTGTGGATTTTTTAAAAGTAATTAATCATCCCTTGACTAATAGTCCTCTAGCAACTGTCATTGCTCTGGAGGTAGACATGAGACCAAAGGTGACTCACTCAAACATATAGCCCAGATTGATGGAAAGTTCTCTTTCCCATGGGACATGTTCAATGAAACATGTTATCACAGTTGCTGTTGAGGATGAAAGCCCGCACAATGATGAAGCTGAGCCAAAAGAATGGCAGAGAGTTGTTGCCAACATCCTGATATACTAGAACCTGCCACACCACTAGGCTTCTTCTATAATCAATATATTTCTGTGTTATTTATAGCAATTTGAGTCTGATTTTCTGTTACATGCAGCCCAGGGCATCCTATAATCGCTAAGATTCAGAAGTAATCAACATTTGTTGAGAACCCTGTGTAGGCCAAATGCTATGTATTTATTATTGAAATAATAAAGGTGAGCAGAGGGGCACCTGGGTGGCTCAGTTGATTAAGTGTCTGCTTTCAGCTCAGGTCATAATCTCAGGGTCCTGGATGGGTACCTGGATGGGTACCTGGACCCAGCTGAGGATGCGCCCGTGGCTACAGCAGCCCCTCCTGAAAGCCCAGCACAGCAGGTGCAACAGCCCCCAGCCACTGCCTGAGCCCAAAGCACCTGCTGTTCCTAGGAGCTGAGCTCAACATGGCCTGTGAGGAGTCTTTTCTGGTGCCCGGCCTCTCCAAGGCTCTGCTGTCTCTCCATTCCTGTCTCTGAGGGGTTGGCCCTCCCAGCTTCACAGATTACTCCCCCATTTACACACACACACACACACACACACACACACACACACACACACACACACTGGCATGGAGACAAACCAGCCCTTGGTGTCTTGGAAACATCCCCCAACATTGCCTGCTTCTCCCTCTCCCTGTCCTCCGCTCACGCTCTCATGCTCTCTCTCTCCAATAAATAAATCTTCAAAAAAAATAAAGGTGAGCAGAGACACAATATTAATGTTTGTTGGATCCAGAATCATAAAGAAGTTTGCAGTCCTGAATCAGGCTTTATCCATGGTGTAGACCAGAGGTCAGTAAACTTTTTCTGTAAAGGGCCAGATAGTAAATATCATAGGCTCTACAGGGGATATGTTCTGTCTTACGATTACTTCAGTCTGCATTTGTAGTCTGAAAGCAGCAATAGACAACGTGTAAACAAATGGGTAGGGGCAATAAAACTGTATTTACAAAAACAGGGAGTGGGCTGGATTTGGCCCAAGAGCTGTAATTTGTTGACCTTTGGTGTTGAAAACAACACCTCGGTGGATTCTAGCCTTGTGAATAGCTGTATACCCCTAAAAGCCTTGATAAGCCACCTTCGTTAAACAGCAGGACATTTAGAGTCCAAGAGGTGAGATGGAGCTGGAGCGGAACCCATCAGCTATCAAAGATAGAACACGGCTTCTGTCTGGGAGGTTAGAGGGTTTCACAGGGTCCTGCCATCTCCAGGAGATAGTCATGCCTCACTTAATCAGTAGAGGCTCGTGCTGGAACGGCATAAATGTGTTTCATTGCCTTTCTAGAAGAACAGTATGATGCATCTGGAGGTGGAGAAAATACCAAGAACTAGCAGAAGGTTCTTCAGAATTGTGAGGGACAGTTTACAAATTCATTTGCCCGATGAGATAAGAACTATTACTATTTCATTTATAGATGGGTAAACTGAAGTACCAAGTTAAATAACTCGTCCAAGTTTGCACAGCTCGTAAGTGGCTGAACGGTAGTTTGTAGCCCCCGCCCCCCCGGTCTGGCTCTGGGAGCTCACATGCCCCTCTTAGGTCACTTTTAACTTCTGGGGTGATGTATCTGACCCTTTAGGAGGCCAGAAAAAAAGGGAAGAGTGAACTATGCACCGCCTGCCTCACACTAAAGAATGCATTACTCATTTCACGAATGATCCTCATTTAATCCCCGTGTCGTCTGTGAGGGACATACTATTCTGATAACTGTGGCAACTGAAACTTCCTAAATGATTTGCCAAGCTGGTCAGCATCAGCAGTGAGATTCTCCTGCTCCATGTGGCTTCCCTGTCCTCTATGCTGTGATGTTTATGCCATCAGGGCACCTCTTCAGACCCTGTTGCAAGTCCACCCATAGCCTTCCTCCCAGAGAAATGGAACAGAACAGAAAACATTCCTGCAGCCTGGTATTTACGGACAGTTGTGACCTATAAGCTGGGTAACATTATCCGAAGTTGCTGTGACTTTTATGGAAGCATCGCTTTTACACAGTGAAAACTGACACGCGCTCCTCAGGCTGTTCTAGTCTTTCTGCTGACTAAAATCCAAGTGCAAGTGGATTATGTTTTGTTCCATACCGCTGGCTCAGCTGAGATGGGCCACTAAGCAAGCCAGAGCTTAGTGTCATCAAGAGACCCCAGATCCCAGCCTGGAAACTGCCATTCACATTATAGCTTTGTTTTTATGTGGTTGATTCCATCATTTTAGAACAGGGTAGGGAAGGAAAGAGAAGAATGGAGAAACAGAAGGGGAAAGTGTATTCAAATTGGTTATTTGGAATCCGGCAGATAAGCTAAATGTTCAGTTCAAATGGATTTGAAGTGATTTCAAGAGTTAGACATTCAGCCTGGAAGTTAGGGAGACCAGTAAGTGCCAAGCAATAATATCTTCTTAATATTCTATGGATGTTTGATCTGTGAGGCTGTTTGTTTTTCCAAATCTTATCACTACCACTAAGAACAAAATTAGTTTGACCTTCTGAAAAGCCTAAAGGCTCACTATCCCCGTAAAACACCAGGAGACCTGTTGGAGTGGACTTCTAGTTTGGTAAACATTTTGTTTCAGTCCTAATGGAATTGCCACAAAGCTGCTTAGTGGATTAACAGAAACTCCCAGCATGAACGTACTGGCTCCCTAATAAAACCTAAACTCTTTTTGAGTCACAGGGAAATGAAAAAAGAAAATCCAGCTCTGCTTTAAACCGAATTTAAAACCTTGGAGGTTTTCCTACCAAAGAACTTAAGAATTTCCACATATAAACATATATAGGGAAACCAACTTAAATTTTGGTCCTACTGCTCTTTCCGCCAAGTAATTCTTACTTGGAGGGCTTGCCTTGGGAGAGGGCCACAAAAACCTGATATTCGGGGGGCATTTCTAACACTGGATTATCCAAATAAACATACTTGCCAGACCGTTTTTTTTTTTTTCGTTTGAAATAATAGGGTCACTGTAGTCATAAGTAAAATTGTCACCTATGTAGAATATGTGTGTTGCAATTGCATTTCTATACGAATAATGAGACTGAAGAAAGAGAAATTAGGGAATCCATCCCATTTACAATAGCACCAAAAACCATACGTTACCTTGGAATTAACCAGAGACGTAAAGGATTTATATTCTAGAAACTATAAATCACTCTTGAAAGACATTGAGGAAGACACAAAAAGATGGAAAAATATTCCATGCTCATGGATTGGTAGAATTAACATAGTTAAAATGTCCATGCTACCCAGAGCAATCTGCACTTTCAATGCTATCCCGATCAAAATACCGAGGACATTTTTCAAAGAACTGGAAAAAATAGTCCTTAAATTTGTATGGAACCAGA
The DNA here is from genome assembly GCF_002007445.2 of Ailuropoda melanoleuca. Lineage (NCBI taxonomy): Eukaryota > Metazoa > Chordata > Mammalia > Carnivora > Ursidae > Ailuropoda > Ailuropoda melanoleuca. The sequence continues at coordinate 32,569,498 of NC_048238.1, forward strand.
AAAGGCCCCGAATCGCCAAGGA
>NC_048238.1:32570409-32651554 GCF_002007445.2 Ailuropoda melanoleuca
GAAACAACAATTGTTGGAGAGGATGTGGAGAAAGGGGATCCCTCCTACATTGTTGGTGGGAATGCAAGTTGGTACAGCCACTCTGGAAAACAGTGTGGAGGTCCCTTAAAAAGTTAAAAATTGAACTACCCTATGACCCAGCCATTGCACTACTGGGTGTTTACCCCAAAGATACAGACGTAGCGAAGAGAAGGGCCATATGAACCCCGATGTTCATAGCAGCAATGTCCACAATAGCTAAATCGTGGAAGGAGCCGAGATGCCCTTCAACAGATGACTGGATTAAGAAGTTGTGGTCCATATATACAATGGAATATTACTCAGCTATCAGAAAGAACGAATTCTCAACATTTGCTGCAACATGGATGGCACTGGAGCAGATAATGCTAAGTGAAATAAGTCAAGCAGAGAAAGACAATTATCATATGATTTCTCTCATCTATGGAACATAAGAACTAGGAAGATAGGTAGGGGAAGAAAGGGATAAAGAAAGGGGGGTAATCAAAAGGGGGAATGAAGCATGAGAGACTATGGACTCTGAGAAACAAACTGAGGGCTTCAGAGGGGAAGGGGGTGGGGGAATGGGATAGACTGGTGATGGGTATTAAGGAGGGCACGTATTGCATGGTGCACTGGGTGTTATACGCAACTAATGAATCATCGAACTTTACATCGGAAACCGGGGATGTACTGTATGGTGACTAACATAATATAATTAAAAAAAACATTAAAAAAAGAAAAGAAAAAGATCTGAGCTTAGGGACTGCAGTCACCTACTTAAAGTAAAATGTATTTTATTCAAATAAAAAAAAAGAAGATGTGTGTGTTCTCTCTCTCTCTCTCTCTCTCTCTCTCTGTCATCTTTGACTCCTCTCCAAATTCCCCTTTCAGCACCCCTTTCCCTTCCTGAGTACTGCTCTAGCCAGAATTGGTATAGAGGACATGCCCACCAGGCAGCAGGGCTTAACTGGCACTCACATCCAGAAAACTACCATTCCTTTTTACTGTAAGTTGAAACAAAGACCTATGAAGCCATGTTGTTCTTGGGGTAGGATGTAGCAGCTGGGAGGGTGAGTGAAGAGGACTCGCCCTCCAAAGGTAGGTCAGTTCTTGAGGGAAATTCTAAGTAAGCAAATACCAACTGTATTCTTGGGAAAATAGGCATTTTATTTCTAAGGAAGTAATACAAGTGAAAACTTCACTAACAAAAATGTCACCTCTAGCATTTTGGATTTCAGGCCTCTGACCATTTTATATCAAGAGTTCATATGAATGTTTGTATATTAATAGGAATTAGGGTTTAACTGATTTAAATCTGTAATATTAGGCTGATATGCATTCACTAATTTTGTTTTCTTTTTTTAAAGATTTATTTATTTATTTTAGAGAGTGCTTGAGCAGGGGGAGAGGCAGAGGGAGAGGGAAAGAGAGAAGCAGATACCCCGCTGAGCACACAGACCAATACAGGGCTCAATCTCAGGACCTTGAGATCAGGACCTGAGCCAAAATTGAGTTGGTCCCTTAACCTACTGAGCCACCTCGGCACCCCACATTTACTAATTTTTTCCAGTCATTATTTCATTGCAGAGACATTAAATATAACTCATAAACATTCCATGCAAATGTCTAAAATTAATGAAACTTTTATATAGTACAGGATTTTTTGAAAGTGTTTGAATTCACTAGGATCTGTAAAGGGCATCAATGTCTACGATACTTTTGTGTCATAAATCCCCAATCCAATTCAAGAAATATTTAGTATTTTCTTGTACATTTTCATTAGAGAAGTAATATATTCATTATAGAAAATTAGAAAATAAAACGTAATTTGAACTTTAAAAACTCACCCTCTTCCCAGAGACAATTTCCACTTGTTGAATTTCCTTTCTGTTACTTCTCTGTGTATACACATACTTCTCACATAACTGGAATCATATTATACATATAATTTTTATCCTCTATATTTGCTTAATATTATTTAATGAACATTTGTCATGTCACTAAAAATTCTCTGGAAGCATCATTTTATTGGGTGGATAAGATTTCATAACATGGGCGTGCAATATTTTCAATTTCCATGAACATCCTTATTTGTTAGTCTTCTGTCTTAATTTTTATTATATTGTAATTCATATTTTGATTTATATTTCTTTTAAATTGAAAAGTCGTTTTCCAGAAATGTGTCAGTTTCCTCTTTACTAAACTATTACATTATACCCCTGCCTCAAAATTGTTGTGGTAAATATTTACTAATATGATAGTGTTCTATGTTAATTTGTGTTTATATGTTTCTTAGTGTTTTTACATGATTGTAAGCAGTTTGTATTTCCTCTTGTAAATTTTTTATTCACATTGTCCATTTACTAATGAGTATTAGTGTTGTTTCAGTATAGATTTATGTGAATTCTTTTTGTCATATATCTGGGAGACACATTTCTAAGATTCAGCAAAAATTCATTGAGTATTTATATACAAGACAGAATATAGACATGAATTAGTCTCTTATTTAACAGAAGCAAAATTGTATTTTATTGGATTTTGCAAAGTCTGCACTTTTGCATTGACTCAAACCAAACTGATATATTATTTGTATAAAATGTAAATAATTTACATCTTTAACAGACACTATAAACAATTAGTATTTTAAAGCCAGGATTTGCATTCTCCCCTACTTCTGTAATAGTATCCATACTATTTATGGGTGTCGAAATTAGGGTAAGTTCATTTCTGAGTGTCAGAAAACCAAAATAATAGTAACTTAAATAAGAGAGAAGTTTATTTCATTTTTTGGTCTTGATGGAATCACGAGAAAAGCAAGCCGGGGTTTGTAATGGTGACTCATGCCTGGGGTCCTTCTAACTCATTGCTCCGCTATCTCCAACATGGGTTAACATCTGTTAAAGTAAAAATAAAAAAGTTATTCTGGCACTTACTAAAATGTAAGGAAGACTTTTTATTCAGGACTGTTGACATACATTTTAAGACCATCACAAAAAAATCAAAAACAAAAGACTATGGCAATAGGGGATAGAGATCCAGGCCAACTCCAAATGCAGCAAAGGCAGCTTGGGATTTATAGCCAGTGAGTAGAGTGAGGGGGTTAATGAATGGAAAAACTCACTGAAGGCAAGCCAGGGTGATATATCAAGGGTAGGGGGATTCTCACTATGCTCCTTTGGCAGGATTCCTGTTAAATCTGGGCTAGGCAAGCTGAAGATAGGGCTCAAGGACAAAGACTAGACAAAGAGAGACCTCAGAGGAGACTGTCTAAAGTCTGGTCAAGGTGACAATCTTAGTCACAACTCATGGTCCAAGATGGCTGCTCCAGTGCTTGTCATACTGTCCTTATTCCAGTCAGCAGGGAGAGGGGCAAAGGGCAGGAAAAAAGGTTCTCTTCCCTTAAGGATATTTCAGAGAAGTTTCACAGATGACCTTGCTTGCATTGCATTGGCAAGAATGTAGTCACATGACTGTACTTAGCCACAAGGGAGCTTGGATATGTCACTGGGAAGTGTTTTCTTTCTTCCAGGTGGCCATGTGACCAACTCACATCTAGTTCTAAAAGACTAGAACGAATATTGGGAAACAACCAGCAATCTGGAAAAATTGGCGTAATTAAGAATTATTAATTAGATTTGCCTACTGAAAGCAATTGTCAGGGGTGAATTTCAGCGAAGCAAACATCATGGTATCTCTTACTGCAATTAAATATAATAAAGTTGGCTTTGGTTTAAAAAAAAAAAAGAAAAAATAGCACATAAAGAAAACAATAGTTGTATTCATCCTCAATGAATTTCAAAGAAATGGTGACTTGACATCCCTTGTCCTTTGTACTGCTACGGATAACTAGGAAAACTGTTGGAAGTGGTTTTTTTGTAATCACCTTTAGCTATGAAAATATGAGTTCCCATAAGCACCACCTAAAGAGATAAAATGGGAAAAATTAAGTACTGACAACTGTCTTTGCTGAGCATATAAGTCCTTCCTTGCTGTATTTAAAATAATTTAGTTTACACAAATTCAATTTATAGATATTTTAGAATAAATGTCAGCTCTGTGTTTATAAAAATTAAAACTTGTATGTGCCTGTATTCAGTAGCAGAAGTAGTTTTCAAGAATTTTTCAAGGGCAGCATATTCTCTTAAAGTTATCTTTTTTTGTGTATGAATGCCCAGTTTCCTCCCATCAAGATAATCCTCTCAATGTCAGAGCAATAATCTTGAAAACACTGTAATTTATCCATTTTTTTTTTTTTGCTCTGCTGACTCTATCTCTAACTCTTCTTTTTCTGAATGATTTACCATATTGATAACAGGACTTTCTGCTGTTTTTGATACTCAAGAAAGGTATCCTTTGGATTTCAGATTAGCAAAACACATTCCTGTTCCTCATTGGGGCAGCAAATTGTGAAAATAGTTATTAATAGTTATTCCAAGGTTTTCCCAGAATTGGTTTGCTTATTACATATGAGATCAGTTTCTGCTATGATTTTCAGATTATAATTAATAAGCAGTTGTTCGTCTGTTTCCATGGCTTTGTGAGATCTGCTATATTCCTTTAAGCTGAGTGTTTTATTACCAGGAAGTGCTTGGTGTCATCTGCAGACACGAAGAGTCCACAATGCCCTCTATCCTTGTGACAATTTCCAAACACATTAAATCGGCACAATTCACAAGATTTCTTTGTCTAGACAAATGTTTCGATCCTATTCTTCATTACTTTCTCTGAAGTAGTTTTCTATCTAGACCGAACTTCTCCCCAATTCTCAGATGGTCTTGATTCTTTTTAATTGTCTTTGATTTGAAAGCCAATCAAAAGCTGTATAAAGTTTATTAGGACCAGAGGGATGTGTGTTGAAGAACAGCCCCATTGGGGAGTGTTTGACTTTGTGTAAGAGGCTACTTGAAGAGATGGCTTTGGATGGGAGAAGTCAGACAGACAGAAGCAACCCTTTGTGTTTACTGAGGTTTAACTTTGAGTGTGCTTGGCATGGCTTTGCACAACTAGGAAAGAAATAGCAGTTGTTGGTAAGTGCAGTGTCCTTTCTGAGCAAAAATATGTTAACAGAATAAGAATCAGGAGGAATCTGGGGGAAGAGTGCGAATTTTGAAATCTAAAATGCTGGACCTGAATCCTGATGGCAACACTTACTAACCCTGTGACCCACAGCAAGTTTCCTACCCGAGATTCCATTTTCTTATTTCTGAAATGGGAATCATAACATCTTTCTCTTAGGATGCTGCCAATACTTAATGACATGGCATGTAAAATGGAGTGCCTGTGGTTATCATGGCTGTGTTGTGCTGTTTAGGTTTTAAAAATAGGTTCTGCACACAGAAGCTTCAATCAAAAGGAAAAAAGTATTTTTATAGGGGCGCCTGGGTGGCACAGCGGTTAAGCGTCTGCCTTCAGCTCAGGGCGTGATCCCGGCGTTATGGGTTCGAGCCCCACATCAGGTTCCTCTGCTGTGAGCCTGCTTCTTCCTCTCCCACTCCCCCTGCTTGTGTTCCCTCTCTCGCTGGCTGTCTCTATCTCTGTCAAATAAATAAATAAAATCTTAAAAAAAAAAAGTATTTTTATAATCAGTACAGAAAGGAGATCTGATCACCCCTGGATTTTCGTTAGGCAGGTATGAGCTAGGCCCAGCCCAGCGTTGATGGCATTGCCTCTGGATGCAAATGAAAGAAGGAAATGCTAGGAGCTCTGCAGCCCTTGGCATCAGGCTGCTGTGACATTATTTTGCCTGTGTATATTATTTCAGTAATTTTCGTCTCACTTTTTCTGGTTTAACAGTACTTTTCATCAGTCACTGTGGTTTTGCTCTCTTAGAAGAATATCATGCTCCGTTTCTCAAGAAGGATTTAGCGTGCAGGCCTTGCAGCAGAAGCTGAAGCAGAATCTGATAGCAACATTTTTTTAAAGATTTTATTTATTTATTTGTCAGAGCAGGGGGGAGCAGCAGGTGGATGGAGAAGGGGCTCCTCGCTGAGCAAGGAGCCCAATGCAGGACTTGATCCCAGGACCCTGGGATCATGACCTGAGCCGTAGGCAGATGCTTAATCGACTGAGCCACCCAGGCGTCCCAATAGCAACATTTTTGTGAGTGGACAATACTGAGAAGACCTGATACTTACTGAGTCCTTATTATATTTGTTGTAAAATAGTTTTGGCTGTGGGTGACAGAGACACGTTATAATAGCAGCTTAAATAAGATGGAAATATATTGCTTTTTAATAGAAAAACTTGGGTTGGTTGGCAGCTTTGTGATAATATTCTGGTGGCTCCATTGTAGTATGGGTCTGGGCACCTTGTCTTTTTTGTTGTTTCACCACCTTGTCCATTTAGCTTGTAATTCAAGATGGCTCACTCCTCTGTTCTCATTCCAGCCTCTGGGAGGGAAGAGGGGTTCAAGGGAAAGGAATAGCCCTTTTCCATTAGGGTCCTGACCTGGAGGTTGCCTGTGTCATTTCTGATCACATCCCATCAGCCAACATTTAGTCTCATGACAATACCTAACTACAAGGGATACTGGGAAATGTAGTCTTTATTCTGAGTGGCCACGAGCCTAGTTAGACATGCCACTAATATAGAAGACGGGAACAGCTTTGGAGAGACACCTACCAGAATTCCCTATTTCATAATTATGACATGTCAAGCTGGGCTTAACACTTTACTCTATGTTCACAGCATTATTTTTTGTAATGCTCACAACAACCTTGTAAGGATACAACTATTATGATTCTATTTTACAGGAGCATTTTGAGGCACTGAGAGGTTAAGTAATTTTCTTAAAGTCTCAGATATAAAAAGCATCAAGGCCAGCATTTGAACCCAGGCAGTCTGCCTTCTTGGGTTCAGTGCTGTGCTCTGGGCCCCAGTAGAGTTCTTGCTTGTTTGTTATATCTTGTGGGCCTTGATGTGCTCTGCTAGATGAGACTGGGAATTGTTGAAGGCATCAAGGAATCAAAGATGCTTTGTGAATTGTTATTTATAGCTTCCTCTTCCAGGCAGCTAATTGCTTCCCTTCCAAAATTCCTATCTTCTTTGGTGCAAAATAATGTTCAGTACAATTGAGTCTAGACAGGGTAACAAAAGAAAATAATGCCACACAAATGTGACAGGAATTTTAATGAAAGCAATTCCTGATTTGAAAGGAGTATGTCTATGCAGAGATAAAGCAGGCAGTCTTTGTAATGCATTGAACATTTGTGATGATGGGATGGAAAAAAATGAATTCAGTGTATCACCAGGATATAGCAGTGAAAAGATTCTATCATTTAACTACAGCTGAGATTATCTCTTCGGTCTTTTAGATTCCAATTACATATGGGTCATCAATTTGCATGTTAATATCAGCACATCTTTGTAGCAACAAGGAAATCTAAGGAATTAACTGATATTTTAAAACGCAAGAGCGGGGCTCCTGGGTGGCACAGCGGTTGGGCGTCTGCCTTCGGCTCAGGGCATGATCCTGGCGTTAATGGGATCGAGCCCCACATCAGGCTCCTCTGCTGTGAGCCTGCTTCTTCCTCTCCCACTCCCCCTGCTTGTGTTCTCTCTCTCGCTGGCTGTCTCTATCTCTGTCAAATAAATAAATAAAATCTTAAAAAAAATAAAATAAAATAAAACGCAAGAGCAACCTGAGTTCATCTCAAATAAAGAATTGGTGTTAGCTGGTATTAAATGTCTTCAACTTTTTTTATTTTTATTTTTCATTAGTTTTTAACAGTTGATTTGGGGCCATATTTATCTCTACTACACTTTTCTATCCATCTCCCATACTCTTTGCTTCTCTCCAGACAAGAACAAATAGAGTAATTGGTTAGATTTTGTATATTGGCAAGAATCAAAATGGTTTTTCGTTCTGAACAACAGTGTAGGAATAAAGTTAAGGAAGACAGAGAAAGTTCTGGAAGTCCTTAACAAGTAATTGAGAACATTCTGTAGTTTTCTCAGGCTTGGATTACTTTTTCAGAGTGTGTTTGATCTCAGTTTTAGCCAATTTTAATTTGACTTTATTCTCAACAGACCCAACATTGTACATTTTTCTCTTCTCATTCTCCTTTTAAGATTGATGACTTCATATTGTAGAGGCCATTATAATTTACAGAACACCCTACCATACTTTATTGCCTCTGACTCCTATAAACACCCTTGGAGGAAGATATAAAAGGAATCATATTTATTTTGAAGTTGAAGTAACTGAGATCCAGAGACGTTAACTCGAATGCCCAGTGCCATCTAGTTAACGGCACGGCTGAGTTTTCCTTCCTTCCCTTTGCTCTTTATCTCTTTTTTTTTCCTTTCTTCCCTCCCTCTTCCTCTTCCTCTTCCTCTGGCACTTGCTAGTTTCAATCAAACGATATCAGTTATGTTCCAGGCACTAGGTTATGTGCTGTAACATGCATAGCTAAATGCAGATATAGTCTTGCCCTCATGGAGATTACAGAGAAATTAGCAAGACAAACATTAAACCAGTAAAAACAGCCAAATAAATGTACAATTAAAAATCACAGTAAGTAAAAAAAAAAATTACAGTAAGTGCTCTAAGGAAAAAGAACACAGTTCTGGGAGTGAGAATAAAGTGGGTATTTGCTGTAGATTTGGTGGTCAGAGAAAGCTTCCCTGGGGAAGCAGCAGTAAAACCAAAATAAGAAGGATATAGGGAAGTCAGACCAAGAAGCAGCCAGATGAAGAACTAGGCCCGACTTGGCAGTCAGGACCGGCTAAGTGATGCTACAATAACAGCCCCAAACTCTTAGCAGCTTAAAACCATGAAGGTTTGTTTCTCATCCGTGCTGCGTGTCTGTAACAAAATGGCCGAGGACTCTCTTTCACAGCTTCCCCAGACCAGGCTCAGACTCACAGAGCAGACACTATTTCGGACACTGCCACTGTCCATGCAAACAAGAGGGTACGTGGTAAGCCACGCACTCGCTCTTAAAGCTTTTACCTGGGACCACATCCTGCATTTCAAGGACAAATGCTAGTCACAGGACCACGTTTAATGTCAAGAGGGCAGGGCTGTGTGATCTGACTCGTTCCACTTTCCCAGCCTCCTTTGCAGCTGGTGGTGGTGGTGGTAGGACACTGTCTGATCAGGGGAACCTAAGGAGAATCTGATGGGGGGGTGTGGAATTCCAAGGCAATTTTCGTTTTTCTGTTAAGAGACGGGTTCAGCCGACAAAGCTTGCCCCTTCCTCCTGTCTTAAACACGGGTGCCATTCCAGAGCTGGCTGGTCATTTGCATAAGAATGATAAGCCACACCTTGAAGATAGGGGACATTCAGGATGAAAGGATCCTGAGTCCCTTAATGGTCTGATTTGCCTCTGAACTAATGCAAGAACTGCCTAATTCTGGATTTCTTGTTATGTGGGCTAACAACTGAAGTCCGTGTTTAAGCCTGTTACTTAGAACCGGAAGCATTTCTTTCTTTTTTTTTTTTTTTAAAGATTTTATTTATTTGACAGAGACAGCCAGCGAGAGAGGGAACACAAGGAGGGGGAGTAGGAGAGGAAGAAGCAGGCTCCCAGAGGAGGAGCCTGATGTGGGGCTCGATCCCAGAACGCCGGGATCACGCCCTGACCTGAAGGCAGATGCTTAATGACTGAGCCACCCAGGCGCCCCAACCAGAAGCATTTCTATGTGGGTGTGGGAGATGAACAGATACTATGCTTAAAGCCCAGAAAGTCACCTTCCTCAGATACCCTTCTCAGACTGGGTCAGCCAATGCAGGATCCAAATACGGCCTACTTCGCTTTGTTAATGCTGGATAATAAAGCAGAGGGGAAAAGACCTCTCCCACCCTATCCCTCTCTCTGAGCTCCCAATACTCCTTTTCTCCTTGATACCAGTTCTCCCTTGCATGCTTTCTTTTCCTAGTTCCAATTACCCTCCCTTTAACCTTTCTCCTCTTGAGTGTCTGAAAATGGCCATGTCCATTTCATGTAAATTATCCAGGCATGATTAAATTAGGTCAGTTTCTAAGAACAATCTGAAAAACCGGGCTGTTTAGTATTTTGTGCCAGCCTGTGGAATTCTTCCCATCCTTTCCCACCGTCTCAGAGATAGCTCCCAATATGTGGGACAATTGGCACCAGTTGCCTTAAAAATGTCCTGACTAGTGTGCTGGGACCTTTAAATTCTTGCTTCCTTGTACCCTGATTTACAGGGGGCCCCAAGTCTTTTCAGACTCTAGAACTGAACTAGGTGAAACATGATTGCTAAATAGAGTCCTGTCAGTGGAGCACAGAGAAAGATGCAATGAAAATATTTCATTTTCGGGCACCTGGGTGGCTCAGTCGGTTAAGCCTCTGCCTTCGGCTCAGGTCATGATCCCAGGGGCCTGGGATGGAGTCCTGCGTGACGTTCCCTGCTCTGTAGGGAGTCTGCTTTTCCCTCTCCCTCTCCCTCTGCTCCTCCCTGCCACTTGTGTGTGCTCTCTCTCTCTAAGTAAATAAAATCTAAAAAAAGAAGAAAATGTTTCAGTATATGGCCATAATTTTTCCAAGTGGTCTCACCCACTCTAAGGAACTACTAAGTGATTAAGGAACTGGTAAGTAAAAGTGATCCAGGCATCTGCTCATGGAATTTTTTTCCAGAAGAAAATTTGCCTCTGGAATGTCCTGGAATACCCCTATTTTCTCCATTTATTACTCTTTAGGCCAGCAGCCTATTCAGATAGGACTGCTATTTATGATTGCTATCTTTGTTCTACCCATTTTAATTACCTGTTTCTTTGCCATTGTTGCGTGCATTGTTGTAGATTTCGAATAAGCAATGTTTTATGTCTCTTGTGCCCTGAGGTGTTCAAACATCTGTTGTGATTCTCCAGATGATAAACTGTGGTTTTCAAATGAGAACTCATTCTGTTATTTTAAAGCTCGTAGCTTCTGCAAGTTTTCAAAAGTAAATTGTGTGGAGCTTTTCTTACATTCAGTTTCATAAGCCAGTTGTTCATGAAAAAAAAAAGGACACAAGGGTACTTTGTAAACTCTAAATCAGGGATTAGGAAAACTTGTGGGTTCTTGTTTGTGTTCTGGTGAGTAAGAATGAGGTCTTAAGAGCATTCTCTACCCGCCTGTTGTAGCACATGAATCATCTTGCGTGGTTTGTCCTCTTCTTGACTAACATTGAGAATAATGCGAATTTCTTAGCAGATACCTGTTTTGATTCATTCTTGTCTCTGAATACCAGAATGCCTGGCACAGGATAGACACTCAAGAAATGTTCATTGGATGAATGGAGGAGACAATTAATCAAAGGTTTTAGAAACTTTACTCCTCCCTTTTTAAATTCCCCATTTAGAAAGCTCTCATTAGGCTAGGAATTAAAAGACCTCGTTTCTGGTTTTATGTATACTGCTATCTTTAATGTGAATGATGTAATACTTCACAAGTTGGTTTGAAGACCCCAAAGAGATAATAAATAGTTTATAACATTTAAGTACCTTATAGTCTAGCACAGAATTGGGTCATGAGCAGTATATTCAAGAAACTAAAGTCATCATTCCTGCTTTTGGGGAGATGCTAGTCTAGTCTGGTATAACAAGGCTCAGTACCACAAATGGAAATGGTATGAGATGTGTGAAATGATTCTGGGATGTTTGTTTTTTCTGAAACATAGAAATGTTGTGTTCAAGAAGGGACTGGAGGGGGGCGCCTGGGTGGCACAGCGGTTAAAGCGTCTGCCTTCAGCTCAGGGCGTGATCCCGGCGTTATGGGATCGAGCCCCACATCAGGCTCCTCTGCTGTGAGCCTGCTTCTTCCTCTCCCACTCCCCCTGCTTGTGTTCCCTCTCTCGCTGGCTGTCTCTATCTCTGTCAAATAAATAAATAAAATCTTTAAAAAAAAAAAAAAAAAAAAAAAAAAAAAAAAGAAGGGACTGGAGGGACACCTGGGTGGCTTAGTTGGTTAAGCGTCCGACTTGATTTTGGCTCAGGTCATGAGATTGAGCCCCACTTTGGGCTCTGCACTCAGCAGGGAGTCTGCTGGAGATTCTCTCCCTCTCTCTCTGCCCTCCCTCCCCCACTTATGTGCTCTCTTTCTCTCTCTCTCTCTCAATAAATAAGTAAATCTTAAAAAAAGAGAGAGAGAGAAGGGACTGGAGATCGATAGCATAAAGAAACAGCATGTCTCTGAAACTTTTAAGTGGAGACGAACCTATCTTTTGGAGTAGTATTTTCCAAATTTGGCAGTATATTAGAATAAATAGTCACACTTTTAAAAAAATGCCATCAGAGTCTGGCAGGGAGAAGGATGAGGCTCGAGAATCACTATTTTTTAAAATCTTCCCAGGTGATTCGAGCAGATAGACAAATTTGAGCCCAGATGTTCTGAAGCTATGCTTCTCAAATTCTGATGCCCTGGAGATTTTGTGAATGTGCAGAATCTGATCCAGGTCTAAGGTGGGGCCTGAGATTCTGCATTCAATCCCAATAAGTTCCCAGATGCTGCTGTCGGATCGCTTTGAAGAGCTCGTTTCTAATGTGTATATCTAAAAAAATTATATGTCAGGTAGTGAAAGAAGGGACATGGGACTAGCATTTATTTAATATATGCCAAGGCACCATGCTGGTACCTTCACATGGATCATCTTGTTTAATCTTAAAAACAATCACATAAGAACATCATTACCCCCATTGTAGAGAGCAAGAGACCAGGGTGTAGTGGGTGAATCATTGCCAGGCTGCACAGCTAATTCATGATGGAACCTAGATTCAAACCAAGGCATATCTGACAGCAAAACCCAGAGGTTGGTGGAAGTTGTTAGAAAACCTCAAATGCTAAGCAGAAGTGTTGAGATCTGAAATGGCGGGACCTGTCCTTGTAGAAAACTCTTTATCGGATGACTTAAGGGAAGTAACACTGTTGCCAAGTTTGATTTCACACTCTTGCTTCACGTGGTATATCTAGACAGGTAAGGAAGACGGTATTGTGCGAGCTGCCGGGTGGGTTGTGCTCCCAGGTTAGGGTGTTGAAGATCTGCTTGGAGAGGTTAGTGGAGAATAGCAATATGTACTATTAGCAAACTCATCGCACTAGCGGAGGATGTTAAAAATCATATGTAAACCACAAACGCTATGTGTTTCAAGTACTGATATCAAAGGATTGTTGAGAGAGAGAAATTGTGTTTTCTGAAAGTATCTGCCTCTGACTACTTGATTCTTGCAAATGAAAATACTCCTTCCATGAAGAGAGCGCCACTCCTGTTTTCTTTTTTTTTTAAGTGATTTTCCCTCCCTCTCTCCTTCCAGGAAGCTGAAAAATGAACTCTTAGAAGCAAAGCGTAGAAGTGGGAAGACTCAGCAACAAACCAGCAGAGTCTGTGCTCACTGCCAGAGAAACCTGGGTTTACTGTTCGACCGAGGAGACCCGTGCCGGGTCTGCTCCCTGCGAGTGTGCAGCGAGTGTCGTGTCTCAGGCCTCGATGGCAGCTGGAAGTGCACCATCTGTGCCAAAGTCGCGTGAGTTTCTTGCCTTGCTGTGGAAAGCCAGATCTGATGACCCAAGGGCTTGGTGTGGGGAAAGCAAAATAAGAAAGGAGTGTTTTAAAATTTAGGGATAGAGAGTAGAATTAAAATCTAGCCCAACCCAGGCTCAGCAATGCCTTTGTAGAATTCTGAGTCGGGGGGAGCAGTGAGCATGAGTGAGCGACCACGAGCAAAATAGAGAGAATGGTATTTTTAGTTTTAAAAACTATAAAACAGTAAAATTGGAAGCTTCACAGAATGCGGTCTCCTACATTTGAAGCCCACCCACAAGCTTTCTTCACTTCTAGCCCCACCTGACTCCACATGTCTTTTCAGAGGCAGAGGCAACTCCCTAAGGAGTTTGGGGGTGTTTGGGGTCACTGGCAAGATGAGAATGAAATAGCCAGCCTGCTCTCCCTGGCAGCTGAGGGGCAAAGCTTTTTCTGCATCTATTAAAATGATCATATGGTTTGTATCCTTTCTCTTATTGATGTGATGTATCACGTTGATTGATTTGTGAATATTGAACCACCCTTGCATCCCAGGAATAAATCCCAGTTGATTATGGTGAAAGATTTCTTTAATGTATTGTTGGATTCAGCTTGCCAGTATATTTTTGGAGGATTTTTGTATCTATGCTCATTAGATATATTAGTGTGTAGTGTTCTCACTCTTTTAGTATCTTTATCTCGTTTTGGAATCAGGGTAAAGCTGGCGTCATGGGATGAATTTGGAAGGTTTCCTTCCTCTACTATTTTTTGAGTACTTTGAGAATAGGTATTAACTCTCCTTAATCATCTGTGAAGCCATCTGGTCCTGGACCCTTGCTTATTGGGAGTTTTTTGATTACTCATTCAGTAACAATTGCTGATGATCTGTTCAAATCTTTTATCTCTTCCTGATTTAGTTTTGCGAAGTTATATGTTTCTATGAATTTATCCACTTCTTCTAGAATGTCCCGTTTGTTGGCATATAATTTTCCGTAATATTCTCTTATAATCTTTTGTATTTCTGTCATGTTGGTTGTTATTTCTCTTCTTTCATTTCTGACTTTTTAATTTGACCCTCCCCCCATTGATGACTTTGGCTAGAGGTTTATCATATTTGTTGATCGTTTCATGACGTAGGCCTATATTGCTATAAACTTCCCTCATTGAACGGCTTTTGCTGCGTCCCAAGGGTTTGGGACCATTGTGTTTTCATTTTCCTTTGTGTGCATGTATTTTTTTTATTTCCTCTTTGAGTTCTTGTTTGACCCATTCATTGTTTAGTAGCTTGTCATTTAACCTTCATGTATTTGTGGTCTTTCCAGATTTTTTCTTGTGGTTGATTTCTAGCTGCATATTGTTGTGGTCAGTAAAGATGCATGGTACGACTTCAGTCTTTTTGAATTTGTCGAGACTTGTTCTGTGGCCTAATATGTAGTCTGTTTTGGAGAATGTTCCATATGCACATGAAAAGTATATGTATTCTGCTGATTTAGGGTGGAATTTCTGAATATATCTGTTAAATCTATCTGGTTCAATGTGTCATTCAAAGCCACTGTTTCGTTGTTGATTTTCTGTTTGGATGATCTGTCCATTGATGTGAGTAGAATGTTAAAGTTCTCTACTATTATTGTGTTACTATTGATTAGTTCCTTTATGTTTGTTATTAACTATTTTATGAATTTTGGGTGATGCCATGTTGGGAGGATAAATATTTACAGTTGGTATATCTTCTTGTTGGATTTCCCCCCTTATATAGTGTCCTTCTTTGTCTCTTGTTACAGTCTTTGTTGTAAAGCCTATTTTGTCTTATATAAGAATTGCTACCTTGGCTTTCTTTTCACTTCCACTTGCATGATAAATGCCTTTCTATCCTTTCACTTTCAATCTGCCTGTATCTTTAGGTGCAAAATCTGTCTCTTATATGCAGCATATAGATGGGTCTTCCTTTTTTATCAATTCTGTCACCCTATATCTTTTGATTGGAGTGTTTAGTCCACTTACATTTAAAGTAATTATTGATAGGTATGTACTTATTGCCATTTTGTTACCTGTTTTGTGGTTGTTTTTGTCATTCTTTGTTCCCTTTTTTTCCCTCTATTCTCTCACAGTTTGCTGGATTCCTTTCTCTTTATTTTTTGCATATGTATTTCTGGTTTTTGGTTTGTGGTTACCATTAGGTTTGTGTATAACATCTTATGCATATAGCAGTCTATAATAAGTTGATGGTATTTTTTTTTTATTATGTTCACTTAGCCACTGTATAGTACATCATTAGTTTTTGACGTAGTGTTTAACGATTCATTAGTTACATATAATACCCAGTGCTCATCACAACACATGCCCTCCTAATACCCATCACCCTGTTACCCCCTCCCCTCACGCCCTCCCCTCTGAAACCCTCAGATTGTTTCCTGTGGTCCATAGTTGCTCATGGTTTGTCTCCCCCTCTGATTTCTCCCCCTTCCCCTGTGGTCCTCCGTGCTATTGCTTATGTTCCACATATGAGTGAAACCATATGATAATTGTCTTTCTCTGCTTGACTTATTTCACTTAGCATAATCCCCTCCAGTTCCATCCATATTGATGCAAATGGTGGGTATTCATCCTTTCTGATGGCTGAATAATATTCCATTGTATATATGGACCACATCTTCTTTATCCATTCATCTGTTGAAGGGCACCTCATCTCCTTCCACAGTTTAGTTATTGTGGACATTGCTGCTATGAACATTGGGGTATATGTGCCCCTTCTTTTCACTACATCTGTATCTTTGGGTTAAATAGTAACACAATTGCTGGGTCGTAGGGTAGCTCTATTTTTAACATCTTGAGGAACCTCCATACTGTTTTCCAGAGTGGCTGTACCAGCTTGCATTCCCACCAGCAGTGTAAGAGGGTTCCCCTGTCTCCGCATCCTCTCCAACATTTGTTGTTTCCTGTTTTGTTAATTTTTGCCATTCTAATTGGTGTAGGGTGGTATCTCAATGTGGTTTTGATTTGTATTTCCCTGATGGCTGGTGATGTTGAACTTTTTTCATGTGTCTGTTGGCCATTTGTATGTCTTCTTTGGAGAAATGTCTGTTCGTGTCTTCTGCCCGTTTTTTGACTGGGTTATTTGTTTTTTGAGTGTTGAGTTTGACAAACTCTTTATCTTTCCTCCTATTCTGAATGATATAACCTGGCTGGATAGAGTGTTCTTGGCTGCAGGTTTTTTTCCTTTCAGCTCTTTGACTGTATCATGCCACTCCCTTCTGGCCTACAGTGTTGCTGCTAAAAAAATCAGCTGATAGCCTTATGGAGTTTCCCTTTCATGTAACTGTTTTGTTTCCTCTTGTTGCTTTTGAAATTCTCTCTTTATCACTACTTTGTGCCATTTTAATTACTACATGTCTTGGTGTGGACTTCCTTGGGTTAATTTTGTTGTGAGCTCTCTGTGCCCCCTGGATCTAGATTTTCATTTTATTCCCCAGATTTGGGAAGTTTTTAGCTCTTATTGCCTTAAATAAATTTCCTGCCCCCTTTTCTGTCTCTTCGCATTCTGGGATCCCTATAATGTGAATGTTATTATGCTTAATGGTGTCACTGAGTTCCCTAAGTCTGTTTTTATTTTTTATTATTTTTTCTCTCTCCTGTTCGGCTTGATTGCTTTCTACTACTCTGTCCTCCAGGTCACTGATCCATTCTTCTGCTTCCTCTAGTTTACTATTCCTTCTAGTGTATTTTTAACTTCACTTATTGAATTCTTAATTTCCTTTTCTATGTTTTCTATCCATTTGTTAAGAATCTCACTATGGCCCTTCATTCTTCTCAAATCCAGTGAGTATCTTTATGACCATTACTTTAAATTCTCTATCAGGGATATTACTTTTCTCCATTTCAGTAAGCTCTTTTGCTGTGATTTTGCCCTGTTCTTTCATTTGGGGCCATCCTCTGTCTCCTCATTTTGTCTAACTCTCTATGTCTGTTTCTGTGTTAGAAAAGTCAGCTACATCTCCTGCTCTTTTTTTTTTTTAAGTAGGTTCCATGCCCAATGTGGGGCTTGAACTCATAACCCCAAAGATCAAGAGTCACATGCTCTACCATCTGAGCCAGATGGGAACTCCTACATCTCCTGCTCTTGGAAGTAATAGCCTTATGAAGAGGAAATACTCTAGTGCCCTGCAGTGTAACGTCCTCTGTTCACCAGAATCTGGTGCTTCAGGGTTGTCTGCTATGTGTGTTGCGTGCACCCTACTGTTGTGGCTGAGCCGCTTTTGCCTTCGGTCAAGTTGTTTGCAATGGCGCTCTCTGCCTGTTGTGGGCAGGGTTTGGTCCCTGTGGTGTTACTGGGCCAGTCTGGGGACGTCGTGGGCTTGAGTGGAGCCAGACCAGGCATTTGCCAGATGTCTGTAGGGCACTCTCCCTGTGTTGTCTCCTGAGAAGCTTTTGTTGGTGGGCAGGCTCTGCAGTCAGACCAGTTGTCTGCCCCCAGACCACCGTTGGGGCTGCAGTGGGAACGGTGTGTGTGGTTATATTCTTCTCTCCGTGGGGCAGGAGTCCCTCTGGAGTGGTACTGGCGCCTGTTGGGGCTGCTTGCACACTGCCAGGCTTGCGACAGTTGGACGGGCTCTGGTGAAGAGCTTGTTGGAGGGGGCAGGTCCACAGGAGAATGCAAGGGCGTGGTACACTGTTAGCACGCTGGTTCTCACAGGTATCTGTGTGTCTAGGTTGGGTGGGGGTTGGGGGGAGAGGGAAATGGTGCCTGCCAGCTCTTTTGTTCTTGGAGAGGTCTCCCAATGATCTCTGCCCTTCCAGCACTTGCTCTGAGATTAAGAAGCAAGTCTCCCTCCCGTATACCCCCAGGCCTTTTCAAACTACTGCTTCTGCTGTATCTCAGTGGGGCTCTTTGTTGTGCTGTCTCTTTAAGGATGGGGATTCAGTTTCCATTTGCCCTCCTGGCTATTCCAGAGCCAAGCCCTCTGAGTCTTAAAGTCCCAGGTGTTAAGCCCCACTAATAGTAAGAACTCACAAAATTAGGTCCCTCTGGTTTTCAAAGCCAAATGTTACGGGGATTTGTCTTCCTGGGGCATGTCCTCCATGCCTGGGGTGCCTGGGGTGGGGATCTCCTCCTCTGTTCCTCCTACCCCCCCACACCCGCGGTATCCCTCTCTCCCAGAGGCAGCCCTGTGGGTCTCTTTAGCTCCCAACTGCATCTCTGCCCTTCCTACCCTCTTTGGTGTGTCCTCTTATCTACACTGAGCTGTGGTGAGTCTGTTCGACCAGTCTTTGGGTCGTTCTCTGGGTTACATACATGGACGTGGGTGTTACCTAGTTGTGTCTGTGGGACGAGGTCAGCTTAGGGTCCTCTTACTCTACCATCTTCCCCAGAAGTCCAAAATCTGTATTCACTTTCTAAGTGGAGTTTAATCATCTGCAAATTAGGATGCAAAAGTAATTTGGTTATCTTGTTTTCCCGTGAAATCAAATTATTTCCTTTGGCTATTTGTCCATCTACTTGTTTGGAAAAATTATCAATAATGCACTTTGCTTTCTGGTTAAAAGTAACACAATACATCTGTGAGTCAAGTAAGTAACGTAGAAGTCGCTGTTTTCCATCCTGGACACTTCTTAGAAAGCTTGCCTGAGTGTGTCATAATAGCTTTCTCCGATTCTGCTCCCCTTCACTTGGCATTTCGGAGTTGGATACGAAGGCTCTTCCGGTATAGTCAGAGAATAAGTCACCCAGGAAATAACAGATTAATGGACAGAATTTCCTCAGTTTTCATTTTGCTTCTACACAGTTTTGCAGGAGCATTTCTCCCTCTCAGTTGTTAGTGACCAATAGAAGGCAATAAATCAAATTTAAAAATCAATGAGAAGCAAAGAAATGGAAACAGAAAAACTTGGATAGAGAGTAACACCCTTGTTTTTTATTGACACGTATACAAATAGCCTTTTGAGTTTCTTTTATGCGTGTTAACTTACATGCACAAAAGAACGCAGGTAGCAAGTATACAGCAGAGTTTCTCCGTCTCGGCATTACTGCTGTCTTGCGTGCTAGGACTCTGTTGGGGAGCAACAGCAGCAGTGCATCGTAGGTGTTTAGTGGTATTCCCGGTGTCTACCTGCTAGACGCCAGTACCCCTCCTCTACCTTCCAGCTGTGACAATGAAAAATTCCCACAGATGTTGCTAAATGTCCCCTGAGGAGCAAAAGTTGTCCCTGCTTGAGCGGCACTGGTGTACAGCTTAGGGAATTACCCCAATTTCCGTGCAATTATCACTAACGTGAAGAAGTAGAGCATTACTAATATTCCAGAAGCCTTTCCCCTTCCTCCTCCCGGTCACTGCTCCCTTTTTATGTCCCAAAAAGAAACACTATCCTGCCAACACCATAGATTAGCTTTGACTTCTTTATACTTTATAGAAATTTAATGACATGGTGTGTATTTATTTGTTTATAACTTCTTTTTGTTAACATGATACTTGTGAGACTAATGTATTTTGTTGTCCATATTAGTCATCTGTTCATTTTTACTCTTTTATAATATTACATTTTATAAGTAGATGTGAATGAATACACTATTCTAATTAATAGATATTTGAGATGTTTTCAGTTTTTCCCTCTTACAAATAATGTGA
Source organism: Ailuropoda melanoleuca (assembly GCF_002007445.2). NCBI lineage: Eukaryota > Metazoa > Chordata > Mammalia > Carnivora > Ursidae > Ailuropoda > Ailuropoda melanoleuca. Next base: position 32,590,492 of record NC_048238.1, read on the forward strand.
TTATAAAGATTCTTGTACTTGCCTCTTGGTACACATGTGTGTGCATTTCTGTTGGGTATATACATAGGACTAAAATGAATGTGTCATAGAATATATATGTGTTCAATTTCCGTAGATGATGCCAGAGAGCTTTCCAGAGGGGTTGTGCCATGTTCCCCTCTCACTAGCAATACACCAGAGTGGTGGTTATTTACATTTTTACTTTTTTGTTTTTTTGTTTTTATAATTTTGTTGAGTGTGTAGTAGATTAATTTATATTTTATTATTGAGAATATTTTCAGATCTTTATTGACCATTTAAACATCCCTTTTTGTGAAGTGCTAGTTCAAGTCTCTTGCTTATTTTTCTATCGTCTTTCAGCAACTCACTTGAAGAAGCTCTTTATATATTCTGCATACAAACCACGTGGGTTATTAGTGTTAGAGATACCTTTTCTGACTTGCCTTTTCATTCTCTTAATGGTGCCATTTGATGAACAGAAATATCTAATTTTTAGTAACTTGATTTATCTTTTCCTATTTGATTAGTGTGTAGGGGGGTGTTCCTGTATTCTGTTAAAGAAAAATTCCCCTAACTCCCAAATCATGAAAATATTCTCCTATGTGATCTTCTTTATTGTTATTGGGTTAACTTTTACCCTTAGACCTACAATCTACCTGGAACTGATTTTTGTTATGCTATGCGTTAGGGACTTATTTTTTTATTTGAATATATATATGCACATGACCCAGGACCTTTAATTAAAATGACCATCATTTTTTCACTGCTGCACAATGTCGCTTTCACAAACCAAGTATTATTTATGTCTGCTCTCAAAGGTGTCTAACATCGTGCCAGTGCCACAGTATTTTGATTATTGTAGTTTTATTATGAAATTTTTTATCCAGTAGACTTGCAACCTGTTCTTTTTGTTCAAATTGCCTTGGCTATTATTGGCCCCTGGTATTTTCATATAAATTTTAAGAATCAGCTTAACAATTTCCGCAATATAAACCGTACTGGCATTTTTATAGGGATTGTGTTGTATCAATAGGTACTTCTGGGGAGTATTGACATCTTTCAAAATTTAGCCTTGCGATACATAAATTCTAATGGACTTTTTGTTTATTTGCTTTTAATTTCTTTCAATATTTTATAGTCTTGTGGTACAAATCTAATACCTTATTAGATTTCTTCCAAGTATCTGGTTTTTATGTTATCACACATAGAATCTTTCTTAAATTTATTTTCTAATTGTTGATATGGGGAAATGCAATTGATTTGTGTAGTCTGACGTTGTATTCAGCAATCTTGTTGAATTTACTTCTTATTTATTACAGTTTTTGTGGAGTCTTTCAGATTTTATTTATATACAGTCATGTCATCTGTGAAGAATAGACTTTTATTTCTTATTTTGTAATACTTGTGTCTTTTTGCCATATTGCATACTTGTTTTTAATTTTATTGCTTTCTGCCTTCTTTATTTTCTTCTTTTTACTTTGGATTTATTGTATTTTTCACTAATGATTTTTTTTGCATCATGGATATTTAATTTAAAAATTGTGAGTATAATTAATATGTTTAAGAAAAGTCATTTTAAAGCATGGCCAATCTGCAAGAGAAGTTTATTTGAGAACACTGTCATTCAGCTTTTCCCTATGGGCATTTGATGACTTTTAGGTGAATAAACATTATATCCTTGTGTCTTTATATGGAATCCTCTCTATGACTTTTGCTCTGGACTGAGATTTGGATCCCAGCTCCTTCTCAAGTAACCTTAAAACTGTAATGACTCAAACTTTTCCAGTTTCTACATTCCCTGATATTTGAATAGATATATTCTCATTCTTTTGGTACATCTAGGTTCCCTAATTTATATATCATTCTGCTTTTTTTTTCATTAATTTTTTTTTTGATTCAGGTGTTTAGCGACTTGATTTTGTAGCCTTTGTTTTCTCTAACATGCATTTAAGGATATAAATTTTCCTGTTTTTACTGCTTTATAAGGCTGCATCCCACACATTTTTATAGCCATCATTTTTAAGACATTTATTTCATTCTCTTGTGTAATTTCCATCATCTTTTTCTTTAGGAGTCCTTTGTAATTGTCTTTCACTTCTAATTTCATGGGATTTTCTGTATCTCTTTTTGCTACTGATTGCTAGCTTTATTCTGTTGTGGTCAGAGAACATACTTTATCTGATGTCAGTCTTTGAAATTTGGCCCAGCAAATGGTCAGTTTTGTTAAATGTTTCCTATACTGTTGAAAAAAAGAATTCTGCAGTTTATTTGAATATCCTAGATATGTCTATTCATGATGTCGGTTAATTGTGTTGTCCAAATTTCTCATATCCTTACTGATTGTTTTATCTCTATATTCTGTGTGATATTGAGAGAGGTATATACTAAACTCTCTCAATAATGATTGTCAATTTTCTATTGATCCTTTTAGTTCTGATAATATTTGATTTATATATGTTGAAATGATAGTCTTGAGTGCTTAAATATTTTGGATTGTGATATTTTATGGGTGTGCAGAAACATTTTTCATTATGAAAACTCCATCCTGATCTCTAGTTCTGATTTTTTCCTTAAAGTTTACTTTGTTTGTTGCCATGGCTGCAACAGCATTTTTTTGTGTATGTTTCTTTTAGTGTATGTTTGGCAAATTCTCTTTTATCCTTTTATTTTCAACCATTCTGTTTCCTTATATTTAAGGTGTATCTCTTGTAAGTAGCATGTAAATGTGCATGTATGTGTTAAATCCTGTCCAACAATTGTCATTAATTATTTATTCCATTTGTACTAACAAAATTACTTATATCTTTTACTTAAAATCTATCACCTATTTACTCATTCTCTGTCCCATCTGTCCATTCTTTTTTCTATTTATTTGCCTTCGTTTCAGTTGTCTAAGTATTTTTTCCATTTCTCCATTATTTAAACATTTTTATCACTCATCTAGTGATTACTCTAGTAATTACAACATACATTCTTGACTTATTAAAATCTAATATAAATTAGTGCTTTTGGTGCTTCTAATATCAGAATCTTAAAATGCTTTAACTCCCTTAACTCCCCTTCTAGTGCTATTGTACATTTTAAATATCTGTATATCAATACCTATACACACACATATATACATACATATACATATATATACTTAAAGAAATACACACACATATACATACTTAGTCCATTCAGACTGCTATAAAATAATAACATAGACTGGGTGGCTTATAAACAACAGAAATTTATTTCTCGCAATCTTGGAGACTGGGAAATCCAAAATCAGGTTTCTGACAGATATGTTGTCTGCTGAGGGCCTGCTTCCTGCTTCATAGATAGCTGTGTTCTCATTATGTCTTCACACTGTGAAAGGGGCAAGGGAGCTCTCTGGGGTCTCTTTATAAGGGCAACAGTCACCTGCCAAAGGCTCTATCCCCAAATACCATCACACTGGATTATGTTTCAATATGAATTATGAGGGGGGACACAGACATTCAGACTAACATACTTAATCCCACAAGAAATTATTGTTATTTTTATAGTCAATGTTCACTTAGATTTACTACACTGTTACCCTTTCCATTGCTTTGTATTTTTTATTACTACATTTCTGTGTTTCCTTCTGGGATAATTTTCCTTCTGCCTGAAGGGCACCCTTCAGTATTTCTTTTAGTGGAGTTCTCCTTGTGATAAATGCTCTCAGTTATTGTTTTTCTTAGCAATTCTCTATTTCACTCTTAGTTTTCAAGCATGTTTCTGTTGCTTACTGAATTCTAGGTTAGAAGTTACTAACTTTCACTCATTTGAGCACATTATTCCATTGGCTTTTGGTTTCCAGTGTTTTTGCTAAGAAATCAGATGTCACTATGCTGTTGCTTTTTTGAAAGTACTATCGACCCTTGAACAATGTGGGTTAGGGGCACTGACCCCCCCCCACATAGTCAAAAATCCATGTATAACTTTTGACTCCCTGAAAACTTAATAGCCTCTGTTGACCAGAAGCCTTACCAATAACATAAACAGTTCATTAGCACATATTGTGTATGTTACAGGTATTATATACTGTATTTTGACAATAAAGTGAGCTAGGAAAAAATTTTATTAAGAAAATTATAGGAGAGGGGCGCCTGGGTGGCACAGCAGTTAAGCGTCTGCCTTCGGCTCAGGGCATGATCCTGGAGTCCTGGGATCGAGCCCCACATTAGGCTCCTCTGCTGTGAGCCTGCTTCTTCCTCTCCCACTCCCCCTGCTTGTGTTCCCTCTCTTGCTGGCTGTCTCTCTCTCTCTGTCAAATAAATAAATAAAATCTTTTTTTAAAAAAAGAAATTATAGGAGAGAAAATGCATATATAGTACTGTGTTGTTATTATCAATACTGTAAGTTTCCATGATCTGTTTACAGGATGAATCATCTGTCAGTACCTATGCCGGTATTGTCTTCTATGATATAAAATACTGTAGATGTTAAGGGTGCCTTGGTGGCTCAGTCGGTTAAGTAGCCGACTCTTGATTTCAGTTCAGGTCATGATCTCAGGGTCCTGGGATTGAGCCCCACATCTGACTCCATACTCAGCAGAGAGTCTGAGGATTCTCTCTCTCCCTCTCCCTGTGTCCCTCTTCCTGCTCACATTTGCTCTCTCTCTAAAATAAAATAAATCTTTGAAAAATATGGTAGATGTTATGTGTATTATTAACATTAGACCTCAAAAATAAGATAATGTGAAAAAGAAATTCACGTTCATTTGTAGGTATGTCAACTCATGCATTGTTAATGAAGAAGCAACAATATGATCATTTTTTGGTAGCCTAGTGTAATTGATACTCCTGCTTCATGGTAGCCTAGCCTATGCACGAATGCATGGATTGTTATAAAATTTTTTATGGCATATGGTATTACAGTCATATTAATAATACAGTTTTGGAAACATTGTTACATTTTTCAAAACCACTTACCTGTAATGATAGGCTGATATGCAGTTTCTCCAACTAGGAGAGAGAGCTTAATGTAAGGTAATGTGATTCGTTGAAAGCAAAGTTAGAAAACAGTAAGAAAACTGATACATTAATCACGTATTAATTATCATTCATCTTATGCCTATGTGCGGATAGGCATAACTGCTTCCATATACGTCTTGCACACAGTGTTCTACATGGTAAATACTTAGGTGATGATGATGATACAAAAATGTCTCATACATTTCTTGTAGTTATTAGATTTTCACACAAAGACACATACGTAACAGATACGTTTCTTTTTTTTTTTTTTTTTTTTTTTTTTTTTTTTTTTTTTTTTTTTTTTTTTTTAAAATTTTTTTTTTTTCCAAAAAAAANGACAGCCAGCGAGAGAGGGAACACAAGCAGGGGGAGTGGGAGAGGAAGAAGCAGGCTCATAGCAGAGGAGCCTGACGTGGGGCTCGATCCCATAACGCCAGGATCACGCCCTGAGCCGAAGGCAGACGCTTAACCGCTGTGCCACCCAGGCGCCCCAACAGATACGTTTCTTAACTGTATGAACATATAATAAGTTTATTGACTTTATGGCATGATGATTACTAACTATTTGTTAAATGGGAGTGGGTCATCATAAGGGTCTTCATCCTGTCCTCTTCACACTGAGTGGGCTGAGGAGGAGGAAGGGGGGTTGGTCTTGCTGTCTTAGGGGTGGCAGAGGCCGGAGGAGGTGGAAAGGAGGGAAGGAGAGGGAGGTACACTCAGTGTAACTTTACAGAAATACATCATAATTTCTGACTTTTTTGCTTTTTCATCTCTCTTAAAATATTTCTATATAGTACCAATCCTTCTTCTACCATTTGCTTTAGTTTCAGCGCCCATGTCATAGAAGGGTCCATGTTGTCAAAGAAGCTGAAAGCCATATGGAATAATCGAGACTTTTCTGCTCTGTTGTCTAATGTCCATTTGTTTTCTGGCACCACTTCTTCTATGTCTTCTTTTTCTTCATCATCTGGACTGGTTCAGAAGCTCTCGTCTCCATCAAGCCACCTTCTGTTAATTCCTGTGATGTGGTGTCTGTTAGCTCTTGAACTTCTCCAAGATTCATACCTTGAAACCCTTTACCCGCCCCCCACCTTTTTTGCCGTAGCCTCAGTCTCTTTCATGATTTCCTTCATTGGCTCTGTACAAATCCTGTGAATTCATGCACAACATCTGGACACAGTTTTCTCCAGCAGAAATTTATTGATTCGGGCTTGATGGTTTTCATGGCTTCTCCTATAACAATGATGGCATCTTCAATGGTATAATCCTCCCACGCTTTCATGTTTTCTCCATCAGGGTTCTCTTCCATAATGTTGACAATCCATTCCATAGAGTACCATGTATAATGAAGCCTTAAATGTCCTTATGACCCTCTGATCTAGAAGCTGAATTAGAGACATTGTGTTTAGGGGCAAATAGACCACTTCGATGCCCTTGGTGTTGAAATCATGGGATTCTGGGTAGCCAGAGGCATTGTCCGATATCAAAATAGCTTTAAAAGGCAGTCCCTTACGGGCAAGGTATTTCCTGACTTCAGGGACAAAGCATGGGTGAAACCAATTTAGAGGAAGTGTTCTCATTGTTCAGGCCTTCTTGTTATACAACCAAAACACTAGCAGCTGATGTTTACCTTTTCCCTTGGGGGGGGGGGGGGCGAAGCTTAGCAGCTTTATAGTAAGCACAGTCCTGATCATAAACCCAACTGCATTTGCACGAAACAGTACAGTTAGCCTATCCCTTCCTGCCTTAAATCCTAGTGCTCGTTTCTCTTCATTACTAACAAATGTCCTTTGTGGCATATTTTCCCCCCAAATAGGGCACTTTCATCTGCATTAAAAACCTGTTCAAGCAGATATCCTTCCTCCTCCGTGAGTGTGTAAGTGTTGTCTGGGAACTCATCTGCGGCCTCTTAGTTGGCCAAAACTGCTTCCCCTGTTATCTTGACTTTTTTTCTCTCTTTCTAAAATTATCAAACCATCCTTTGCTGGCATTAAATTCTCCAGCTTTAGATCCTTCACCTTTCTTTTGCTTTAGGTTGTCATATAACGATTTCATGTTTTCCCCAAACCATAAGAGTCTATAGGCTATGCCTTTCTTATAACAATCTTGCACCTACATAGAAGCTGCGTTTTCAATACGAGATAGGTATTTTGGGAAAAGTGCAAGGTTTTCCCACCTGCTGGTTGTAACTGCAGCAACGGCTTCGTGAGTTTCTTTTTCTTTTTTTATGATGGTCCTTCCACTGGATTCATATATCTTGCATTGGTGGCTAACCATAGCTGCAGATCTCAATCTGTGGTGTGTATCAAGCAATTCATCTTTTCCTTATAATGCCATGACTTTTCTCTACTTCTTGGGAGCACTCCCAGCCTCACTAGTGGTACTGTGTATGGGTCCAATGGTGTCATTTGAAGTTTGAGGTATTGCACTAAACTGACAAATATGAGAACCATGAAGGATCGCTTTTTACTGTGATACGTAGTTTACTGTAGAAATGAACTGTTCACGTGGAGATGATTATTGTCACATGGCATCTTAAGTAGATACTTGGAACACAGAAGCTCACCACGATAGCAACAGGAGGTGACTATGAAATTACTCCATCAGTACGATTTATACTACTGGTAATTTTATGCAAATCATGATTTAATACTGCATCTTTACATTCGTTTATATTTTTCTCAGCTGCAAATAGTGCCATGTATGGTCTGTAAGTCTTTGCATAAATTTTGATAAATGTTCACAGTTTGTGATATATTTGTGTGTATTTTATGGTAGCAAATGATAAAACAGGCTCATGTCTGCATATATCTTATGCATTCATGACATACGTTTTTCCTAATTTTTTAATATTTCTAAGCTGTGCAGTTCATCTTTGAGTTTTTTCAAATTGTCACAAATCTCCAAAAATTTTAACATTATATTGGAAAAAATCCACATGTAAGTGAACCCATACAGTTCAAAGTTTTGTTGTCCAAGAATCAACTGTAACAATAGTTTTCACTGTCTCCTTTTAATATTTTCCCCTTTTCTGTTGGATTTACACAGTTTCTATAACACATCTAGCCTATAACACATCTAGCCTATTTGTCCATGTTGTTGTATCTAGACTGTCTTAAGTCTGCATCTATTAATATCTTTTGTCATATTTGAATATTGCTCAGATAATATCTCTTCACATATTGCTTTCTCCCCTCTCTCTCCTCTATTTCAGATACTCCAAATATGTATATTAGTTTTATTTAATAGCTTTCATGTATCTCTTATACTCCTTTCCATATTTTATCCCTTTATATCTCTGAATTCATTTTGTATATTTTTTCTGATCTTTCAATTCACTAATCGTATCTTTGACTATGTCTAATTTGCTGTTAAGCACATTTATTTAATTCATAAGTTCAGTTGGGTTTTTAAGTTTTAGATTTTTCATTTTGCTTTTGTTATGTTTCTGACTCTGCTGACCTTCACCCTTTTCTTGTAATTTCTTGGATATTTATAATTATTTAAAAGTCTATGAATGATCATTCTATTATCTGAGTCCCTTATGGGACTGGTTTTCTGTTTGTTTGTTTCTCTTGGTTTTGGTCATATCCTGTTTTCTCATAAACCTGATAACTTTTGATTGATGGACAAAGTATTTGAAAAATTGTAAAAGTTAGTGAAATTCTGTGTAACAATATCTATCATTTGAGAATGTATATTTTACTTCCAGGAGGAAAATAAAATAAGACCACTAAATATTCAAGATTATCTTAATCAAATCAGAGATTGAGCTGATTTCAAAATTGGAGCCTCTCTCCCTGTGAGAGCTGATCTATTTTGGGGTCCCATTTAAGGACTAGACCTTCAAGGTCTCAAAATATACTGATTATGTAAGACAGGCATTTGGTTTTAGATTTTATAAATAGTGGAAATTAGAACACTAAGAGGTTAAGATGTGTATTAATAGAGTTGGGATAAGTATCAAAGTTTGTTTATTTCTTCAACCAGCTCTTTTCCCACAAAACGCTGTCAAGGTGGGATTTACCATTTCAGGGCAATGAAGAAGAAAATGGAATTTTAATAAATGACTGACCTTCCAATTGCAGAGTCTGAGGACTTATAAGGAATTTCTCAATAACTATTTTTCTAATCCTATACAGAATTTTTATTTGATTACTAGTATTAAATCATTTCTATTTCTTAATCCATTACTGTTCACCCTCTTCTCTAACCCCAGACCCTCATTTACTCAGACAATAGTAACTAGGGATTGTGACTCATGAGCCCTTCAATCGATCAGGAGTTGCTTCAAGCTTCTATATGGGAAGAGGAATTTTGTTTTTAACCTCTAAATGCCACTTGTAATCACTGAAGCATACTTCTCAATATAAGACCCAAGTGTCTGGTGTATTCACACATTGCTAATTGAAAGTTTTGCCATCAGTTGGTCTGCTAGTCAGTATAGATGGTAATTGCAGGTCCGATTGACATAAACTTTTCTCTAAATCTTGTCAGATCAACATTAGGTTATATTAATAAGAGATAAACTTTAAATGTGTTAAGTCATTGGAATTTGGAGGTTGTTTGTTATGGAAGCTACTCTACCCAAACTAATACCCCCCTTCCTGTGTTTTTTACCTTAATATGTATATGCTATGTATTTTACTTATTAGTCCTGTTTATTATCTTTCTTCCTCCACTAGAATATAAGCTTTATAACCATGAGGGCAGGGGTTTTTATCAATAATGTTCACTGATGTAGTTCTAGTGCCTAAAAGAATGCCTATAGCGGGTACTCTGTGACTGTTAATGATGGATGAATAAGCAAATGAACGGATACATGAGTGAGTGAATGAGTGAGTGAGTAGATGGCAGGTTTCTACTTAAAGCATTTCAGGCTTAAGCAAGTTATGGAACAAATGTGGTTTTCTTTTGTCAGCAGCATGGGATTAAAAAAATACAAAAAGTCCATGAGCAATGCCAAGTACATTTGCCCTCGGAACACAGTAAATTTTCAGCTGTCACAGAAAAACAATACCAGTTGTTGTCAGAAGGGTGTAAGAATAAATAATAACAAATTGAAAGTTCTGTGTCTTCCGTAGTAGATGTTAATGCATCAATACAGAACTTCTAAATCACTTGCACTACTTTTATTGATGAAACAATAACTTAATAACCCCAACCATCCACCTATCCAATTGATCCATCCATGTATCAACCCATCCATCCATCCCGTTTATAATATTTATTGATAACCTTTTGGTATACTAGGACATTCAGATACAAAGATGAATAAAACATAGACTGCCCTCAATGGTTTCACAGTCTAAGGAGGAAGATGAGTTTATTACAGTATTGTCTCCTCAGTAGCGTAAACTCTGTTTTTATGCATTCAAATGTCTGGAGGAAGAAACAGAGCTTTCAATTAATTCTTATGCTTCTATGACAACAACTTACATCCTTCTGTGACAGCTGGAAATTTACATGATGAGTGTCTAATTTGATTTATCAAAGTCCCTCCTTATTTTTAAAGCTGAAAACAGACCATTACTTCTCCACTATTCCTGCTACTAGTCTGTGTGATCTCTGAGACTTAAACTGTCAGTATTAGAAGTATCTTGTTTGCTATTTATGGACTAGTTTTCAAAAAGGAAGCATGAATGATATTTTATTGGCAGTGAACACCCTTTGTTTGTTGTGAGGGAATGCTACAACACCACTGGGCTGTCTCCATGCTTAATAGACCATAAAATTGAAATTCTCACCCTGACCTCTAAGAGATGAGATGAGTCAGAAAGTGACTCATTCTCTAATCAGTTGGAAGCACAACCTTTATTGTCATTTACCTCGGATTGGATCAAAATAAAGAGATTTTATTGCTGGACCACTGGAACGATTTATAGCAAGGACTGATGGAGGGAGGCTACCTGTTACAATGGGCTGAGCGGCCCTTGGCATTTTCTACAATCACTTCTTATTTTAACAAGTTGGTTGCTGTAGGTCTAGTCTTAGATTTAACTCTAGAAACAGAATGAAAGGGACCCTGACACAGCCAATTAGTTCATTTTGCTCTCTTAATGAGAACTACAAAATTCCACATTATTATACTAGCTGTGGCAGTTGCCATCCAACACAAAGACAGTCATAATGATCATTTTTCCTAATCAGCACTCCAGTTGAACTCAGAAAGACAACGTGACGGAACCAAAAAGTGAGTTACTTCTATGGTATTGATGACCTGATCTTCTATTCATGCCATGTGACATTTCATGCTGTTGTGTATCCTTGTGAGAGTCTTTGTCTTTTTAAAGAAGGAGGAAACTGATGTTTTTGTTTTCGATGAATTGGTAATAATTACTGAAGTAGATGAAATATAACCAAAATAGATAAAATATGGGTCTCCGCCAGTAAACTTGAAAGAAGATAGTACCAACAGTTGGAAGATAGAGAGAGTGCAAAAGGGAATGTATCATCCTTTGTTATGAGGAAGAGAAATTCAGCCCCTGACATCTGGAAACTGGTCTCATGTTTACATGCAGGCTTTGATGCTGTTAGGAGATGAGCTGACACTCACAGGGAGGCCATGGTGTTCATCTGCTAGGAATAATCTCAGAGAATCGGCATCCCATAGGATTACACTGCAACCATGATGAAGTGAAACAAAGGAAGAACAATACACAGTCTTAGACAAAAACAAGGTGACTGTTCAAGCCACAAAGTACAAAACAACCCCCTTTCCTGACTGGTGTGAATGACCTGCTGCTTCCTTACCAATTGCAGCTTCAGCCTTATTCTCATTTGCCCTCCATCTACATAAAACCTATTAAGACACCAGTCGTCGCATTGTCCCCACTTCCTGACATCACCTAATCTAGACCAAATCCCTGCTCTCTTGAACTCTCTCCAAAATTACCTACCATAAATCCAAATCCTATATTAAACTCTTTCAGATGCCCTCTTACTGAGATGCACTATGGCTCATGGCATGTGTTTTCCTTCATTGTGGTGAAAAAATATCTCAACTTGTTCAACATTAGTGGGTTCCTGGTGATCTTTGATTTGATGGGCATTGACAGTTGCCACATAGTGATTTCAGAATCAGCCCCACTTTATCAAGTTTCCAGAATCTAGCTACAAGGGAAAGATTAACATCAGAGTGATCCCACACTGATCCGGAGAATTTGGGAGTGGTCAGAAACTGTTTTGAGTGCCTTGACGTGCTATTTTTGAGTCACCTATTAATTATATACAAGAGCCCTGTCCAGGTTTTAGAATGCTTTGTTGACTGTGTAGTATCTTAACATCTACATAGACTAGAGGGTTTTTTTTAAAATGTCAAATTATCATATGTAGCAAGACACTCTGTAACGTGTATGTACAATTTAAACAATAATGTGATGTATTCATCACCCAGTTTAAGAATGAGACTGTTCTCATTTTGTATTTTTCATTCCCTTGCTTTACTTCATGGTTTTTGCTGCATTTGGATGTGTCCCTAGGTGATATATAACTTTTCATTTTTGAGTGCTACAGAAATGGAAATCGTGCTATATATATTCTTTGTGACATTTTTAGCTCAGCATTTTTTGTGCAATCTATCCATGTTTATGTGAATACCATTACATGCACCTTTATCCTCACTATTGTATCATCATGTAATGTGTCTATTTGATGGGCATTTATACTGTTTCAGTTTATAATGTTATAAAAATACTGGTAGAATATTCTTTTTCTTTTCATCATGAGTAAGTGTACTCTTTAATCCCCATCCCATATATCCCGTCACCCCACTCACCTCCCTTCTCGTAACCATCAGTTTGTTCTCTTTGGTTAAAGCCTTCCTTAGTTTCTCTCTCTCTCTCTCTCTCTCTCTCTCTCTCTCTCTCTCTCTTTGTCCATTTGTTGTTTCCTAAGTTCCCCCATATGAGTGAGATCATATGGTATTTGTCTTTCTCTGACTAACTTATTTTGCTTAGCGTTATACTCTCTAGCTCTACATATGTTGTTACAAATGGAAAGATTTCACTATTTATGGCTAAATAACATTCTGTGTGTGTTTATACACACACACACACACACACACACCCCCCACATCTTCTTTATCTGTTCATCTGTCCTTGGACACTTGGGCTGTAGTTTGGCTTTTGTAAAGCTGCAATAAATGTAGGGGTGCGTGTATGCCTTTGAATTAGTGCTTTTGTATTTCATGGTGGGTATCGTGGTTATTTTCTTTACTCGTTCACTCCTGCTGTATTCCTATCAGTCTACCCCCAGGATACATGTGTGGGTGTGTGCCTGCACACACGTACACAATCATAGCCCATCCTATGAAATGCTATGTAGTATTCCTTCGCTTCTCTAAGTTTTCATCTTTACTTAAAGCCTTGTTATAGCTGGCAACTCTGCGTTCTTTTCTGGCGGTTTAGCCAAATGTAAAGAGTATGAGCTTTCAGTATAAATCCTGTTTCTGTCATACCGCCATTATACCTTTGGCAAGTTGTTTAACCCTTGTGAGCTTTGGTTTCCTCCTCTGAAAGAGAGAATACTAACAACTACTTCATGGCTTACAGTGAGGACTAGAGATCTGTATTAAGCGCCTAGCACATTACTTGGTACATGATATACACGCGCTAGGTATTGGCTCCCCATTCTTCCGACAAGGCTCCCATCTACCTCCAGGACCAGAGAACGTGGCAAAGGCACAATCCCAAGAGATTGTTCTGATGTTGCAGAGCTCTGGAATGACAGATGACTCAAGTGCACATCGGAGTTGAGCAAATACAAGGATTATAGTTATTGTTTTTACAAGGATAGCAAGAGGTAATGACTAACGATTCTGGGAAGACCTTATTTGGGTTATAGGTGTTGGCAGCAGCTCTAGGCACATATGGTAAAGATGATATGGAGGACCACTTCCTGGGGTATGTAGACAGGTGATGTTCCACTTTCCCCTGTCACACAGAAAACTGCTGGTGGCGTGCTCTCCAGCTCACCCCATATCCCAGAAAGATTAAAAAAAATAATAAAAACAGAAGTGAGATTTTTGGTATGCCACTATAGGGTCACTTTCAATCGCTAATCTATATTTATTTCCATTTTTTCTTTTTGTGTAAACTCTGTCCTATTGCAGAGGTTGGCAAATTCTTAAAAACTAAAATTCCAGAGAGTAAATATTGAAACTTTGAAGACCATGTGGTTTCTGCTAAAAATACTCAACTTTGCTTTATAGGAGAAAAGCAGCCAGAGATAATACATAAATAAATGGGCATGGCTGTATTCCAATAAAACTTACAGATGCTGATTTTAAATAGAATTCATATACTTTTCATATGTCATGAAATAGTGTTCTTTTGATTTTTTTCCCAACCACGAAAAAATGTAAAAACCACTCCTAGCTCCCAGACCCATACAAAACATGTTGGGGGGTGAATTTTGCCCACACACCATTGTTTGCCAACCTCTGCCCTATTGGTCTCCTGAATTTTCAGTATTTATTTTCTCACAACCTGTGCACGTCATTTCCTGAGTTGGATATTAAAACAAATATATTTCTACGTTGGAGTATTTTCCTTTTCTCTTGCCATCATAACAAATTTAGCAGCTTCAAACAGTGCAAATATATTATCGCCCCGTTCCGTAGCTCAGAAACATGGGCTAGCTGAGTCTGTTTCTCTAGTCAAGTTCGCAAGGCTGAAATCAAGGTGTTGGCTGGCTGAGCTCCCATTGGAAGGCTTTGCAAAGATTTGGCTTCCAAGCTCACTTTGGTAGGCAGAATCTGATTCCTTAGGGCTGTAGGAATGAGGCTCCTGTTTCCTTCTCTGCTGTTAGCTAAGAGCCAGCCTTAGTTCCGAGAATCCTCTCTGGTCCTTGCCTGTTGATGTCTACATCTCAGAGCCTTCTTAGTGCATCGGATCTTTCTCACATTTGAAATCTGACTTCCCATTCTCTAGCATTGAAGCGTCACAGATCCGACTTCCTCCTCTTCTTCCTGATTTTAAGGGCTCTGTGATCACTTTGGGTCCACCTAGATCATCTAGGACAATCTCCCTATTTTAAGGTCAGCTGATTAATAACTTTAATTCCATTAGCAAAGTGCAGTCATAGCAGTACCAAGCATTTGGTTGAATAACGGAGGGACAGGAACCTCGAAGAGACACCTTGAGAATTCAGAATAGCACAGTTACCACCTCTGTTTCCAACATGAATAATGTTATATAAGTCTGTGGAGTACTTGAGATGCATCCAGAAATAATTCAACCCATTCAAGCATTTTGTTTTGGTAGATTAGATTTTCTTAGATTTGATATATTCCATAAATATATTGTATGTAGTTTGTAGCTAATCCAGTAGCCTTTGCTTCTCAACAGACGATCTAGCCACTTGGGAGTAAATCTGAGAGATACATGCTATAGTCTTTCCTCTCAGTGAATAATTTGCTCCAAGGGTAACATTTTCCCTTTTTATCCCCACTAGTGGAACTGTGTTTCATATATAATTTAATTTGATGGGTGGTAACGAGGGCACGTATTGCATGATGCACTGGGTGTTATACGCAACTAATGAATCATCGAACTTTACATCAGAAACCAGGGATGTACTGTATGGTGACTAACACAATATAATTTAAAAAATTATTTAAAAATAATTTAATTTTGTCTTTTCTATTTATTTTTATTTTTTTTTTTNCTGATAGCTGAGTAATATTCCATTGTATATATGGACCACAGCTTCTTAATCCAGTCATCTGTTGAAGGGCATCTCGGCTCCTTCCATGATTTGGCTATTGTGGACAATGCAGCTATGAACATTGGGGTGCATATGGCCCTTCTCTTTACTACGTCTGTATCTTTGGGGTAAACACCCAGTAGTGCAATGGCTGGGTCATAGGGTAGTTCAATTTTTAACTTTTTAAGGGACCTCCACACTGTTTTCCAGAGTGGCTGTACCAACTTGCATTCCCACCAACAATGTAGGAGGGATCCCCTTTCTCCACATCCTCTCCAACAATTGTTGTTTCTTGCCTTGTCTATCTTTGCCATTCTAACTGGCGTAAGGTGGTATCTCAGTGTGGTTTTGATTTGAATTTCCCTGATGGCTAATGATTTTGAACATTTTTTCATGTGTCTGTTAGCCATTTGTATGTCTTCATTGGAAAAGTGTCTGTTCATATCTTCTGCCCATTTTATGATTTGTTTATTTGTTTCTCGTGTATTGAGTTTGAGAAGTTCTTTGTAGATCTTGGATACCAGTCCTTTATCTGTGGTGTCCTTTGCAAATATATTCTCCCATTCCGTGGGCTGTCTCTTAGTTTTTTTGACTGTTTCCTTGGCTGTGCAGAAGCTCTTTATCCTGATAAAGTCCCATAAGTTCATTTTATCTTTTATTTCTCTTGCCTTTGGAGATGTGTCGTGAAAAAGGTTGCTCTGGCCGATGTCATAGAAGTTGTTGCCTATGTTCTCTTCTAGAATTTTGATGGATTCCTGTCTCACATTGAGGTCTTTCATCCATTTGGAGTTGTCTTTTCTATTTATAAGTAGCATTTCAGAGTAATTGCTGGTGGGGAACATATTGACATATTTTTCTGGGTTTTTTTAAAATTTAGGATCCAGTTATTAATTTCTAAGAACACTTAGTTACTGAATCACATGTGTATGATTCCTAGGGCTAGAAATCTCTAGTTGATTCTCAGCTGCTTTTCTTCAGCCACCACATCTGACTTGTCACCAATCTGGCTGGTTTTCAGTGGCCCAAGAATCTCTATCCTTCTTTTCACCCATTGCCCCCATCCCTGATATACATCTTCATCATTTCCTATTCTACCTATTGCAGTAATTTCCTAATTGTCCTGCCTCTGGTTTCTCCTTTGTCCATATAATTTCCAGAGATTATATCATCCAGCCATAGCTTTAGAAAAACTGAGAGTTCACTCTAACTCCTTAACATGACATTCAAATATTTCCATTATATGACCCAATCCTAACTTTCAACCTCTTTTCCATTACAGTCCTCTGTAGAAGTGTTCAGACAGGGGTATTTGAACGCTACTGTACCAACACTTCGATAAGCCATGTTCAGAGAATGGTAAATAGACCTGTGCAACTGAGATAAAGGGTTTGTGTAGTCATTGCAGGCAGGGCCTTTAAAAATGGGCATGGTTGTTCAAAGATGATTTCTCTCATCTATGGAACATAAGAACTAGGAAGATCGGTAGGGGAAGAAAGGGATAAAGAAAGGGGGGGTAATCAGAAGGGGGAATGAAGCATGAGAGACTAAGGACTTTGAGAAACAGACTGAGGGCTTAAGAGGAGAGGGGGGTGGGGGATTGGGATAGGCCGGTGATGGGTATTAAGGAAGGCACGTATTGCATGGTGCACTGGGTGTTATACGCAACTAATGAATCATCGAACTTTACATCAAAAACCAGGGATGTACTGTATGGTGACTAACATAATATAATAAAAAAACATTTAAAAAAACCCCAAAAAACAAAGATCCTTCTTTTGCACCTTCAACATTTGGTTGATTACGAAATCCAGGCAGGCCCTTCTACTTTCTATATTTTTAATTTATCTCTACTTCCCCTCTTTTTAATTTATTTCCTCATTTCCCCAGCATGGGTCTTATCATCTCTCTTCTAGACTATTGCCATGGCCAAACCTGTCTCTTTATTCCGTTTGCTCTTTACTCTAAGCCAGTCATCATATTACATCAAGGTATCATTCTAAAACAGAGTCTAATTTTAGCCACTTTGTAATTCAAAACCTTCATTCATTCCCCCCTATTTCCACTGAAGAGTATTTTCCCACCAATGCAGTGGTTAAGAACTTGAGCCCTAGGCCAGACTGCTTGGGATAGGATCCCGGCACTATTACTTACCAGCTATGTGATAGGAGACATGTCATTTTATTGCTCTATGTGTCAATTTCCTCATCTATAAAATGAGGATAATGTTTACACAGGTTTGTTATGTGGATAAAAATATATGAAGAGCAATTAGCAAGTAACTGGTATATAGTATATATTCAAGTAATAGTAGCCATTATAATCACCATAAAATACTGGAGACATTGAGATAGACTCTATAAATGACTGGCTATTTTTCCACTCAATTAGGGATTTTCGAGAGTTAATTATTTGGCTAAATAACTGAATTTCAATGCTCTCCCCCTTTTCCCTTGAGCAGACAGCTAAGGATCGTAACTGGTGAATGGTTTTTTGAAGAAAAGGCAAAGCGTTTCAAGCAAGTCAATGTTCTGGGCACCGATGTAGTCCGACAGTCCATCTTGAGAAGAAGTCCAGGTAATTAAAGCAATTATTTGGTTTCAAAACTGTCTTACTCTTCATTTTGGTGGG
This sequence comes from Ailuropoda melanoleuca, assembly GCF_002007445.2. NCBI lineage: Eukaryota > Metazoa > Chordata > Mammalia > Carnivora > Ursidae > Ailuropoda > Ailuropoda melanoleuca. Next base: position 32,608,809 of record NC_048238.1, read on the forward strand.
CTCTGTAATTTCCCTACATATGTTGCAAATGAATGTAGTTGAATTTCCCTGAATCCCTTAGATCATTTCAAAACTCAGTAGCATGAAATCTAAATCTGCAATTCATACAAGGGAAGAGGAAGTCAGTAGAAAATAAAATCCACAGTGATTTTCCATCTATCTAACACACTGAGATTTTCAAAGGAGGCATTTATCTTCATCACAGATAGTTCTTTCCCTGAATGCACTTCCAGGATTTTACTAGACATTTAAGAAAGTAACATAAAACAGATGAATTAAATGATTCACATTGTCAAAGCAATCCTTGATTTTTCAACAAGTTGCATTTCAATAAAATTGCTTTTAAATGTTCCTTTTACTAATCCAGTGGTTCTCAACCAAACGATGAGAGCGTGTACCATGCCCTCCTCCCTCAAGCCAGGGGAGCATTTAGAAATGCAAGGGGGTGTTTCTGGTTGTTGCAATGTCTGGGGTGGAACGAACAGCATTTAATGGGCAGGAGCCAGAATGCTAAATGGCCTGAAATGCTCAGGGCCCTGTTACTCAATGAAGAATTATACCGTCACCCAATGCAAATCACACCCCACCTTGAGACTGCTGTTCTGTGCATTCAACCGACAGTTTAATTGGTTAACTATCAAGTGAAACTTGTGTTTAGGGGACTATTGCTCACGTGCGGGGAGGCATCTTCTGGCCTGTTGCTAGGGCCTCTCATCTTTCATAGCCAGGGACAAATGCCCGTGATGTTAAGTCCGGCAGGTAGAGCTGGAAGGTTTGGGATGATTCCAGTGTCACTTCTGGTTGTGGCCCTAGCAAGGAAGGGCTTTCCCCCGTGGGTGAGACCAGGTCTGATGCCACAGGGGGGTAGAATGGAGGAGAGTTAGAATGAAGCAATTAGCTCTGGCTGCTTTCCCCACTCGAACCTCAGAACCTTTCGGAATGTAGACTCCCTCAAGTCATGAGGTATAGACACAGCTGCTCCCCCTCACAGGGAATCTGGTTTATGCGCCCAGAAATCAGGTATTGTTTCTATAATCCCGTCTCTAGGGATTTCGAGTTCTCATGAACCCAGGCTCCTCTGCCCTAAAAATATCTGTAGCGGGATGATGTATCCCCCCTCCATCGCAGTCATCCCTAGAAAGCTTATCTCAGCAAACCTCCCACAGATGAGTCCTGATCTTCGTCTTCATTTAACTCCGGGACAGTCAGCAGATTAGAAATAACTGTGTGACGGGATGGGAATGTCATCGCCGATTATTGTAGACTTCTTTGTCCCATGCTAACGTAGGAAAGAGAATGGAGAAGAGAAAATTGCTCTCATTTCTGGCAATTTTGTATGGAAATTTGTCTTCTGATTGTTTTTAATGAGGAACTGAAGAAATACAAAGTCAAGAGCAACCCCACCAGGACCCAGGAAAGGCAGACACTTCACCTTCTGCCAGGCAAAAGGCCAGTCATGATGGACCCAGGAGAAAGGGGTAAGACACACCTTTTCCAAGGGAATAGTTGCTCTTTATTCTAGAAACCTCTGAAATAAAAACTCCATAGTTTTTCAAGTTGGATATCACTTCAGTGACCCAGAGAAGGTCAACATACCTGACCAAGGCAACATTCTCCTATCATTCCCCTCAGGAAATGCAGTTTTATTTACTTTTGGTCTTAGACAATTAAAGGTCCCCTTGGACCTGAACCTATAAAAGTTTTTCTTTCACTTGGCATATCTGGTCTCGCACTGAAAGGCTCTCATTATGTTGAGGTAGAAACTTTCATGTCTGGACCAGTCTTGTCTATAAAGAGGTGACAACTCGCTTAGTTGTCACCTCCCTCGCCCAACCTAAGTGCTGATATAGGAAATATCCAAATGGAAGATTTATTAATTGGGCTTAAAACATAGTGTCCCCTGTTTAAAATGTGGGCTTCCTTAAGGAAGAAATCATCTTTGGCTACCCCAGTAACTTAATTCAGAAAAGATATGTCTCAAGTACGAAGAATCAGAATGGGAAGCACGTAGGGGAGCAAGATTCAGGGGGGCAGTAGGAAACTGGGAGCATCAGGGCTTCCTCAGGGGAGATAGGAGGACCCTAAAAGGCAGGTAGAAAGGACCAAAAGGCCAACTTCTGCTTCCCAGCTCTGCATTTTGCAGGGCTTCGTTTCTCAGGCAACTGTCGGTCTCTTTTGTGACTTAGGTAGTGAGGATTCTCATATCCACCAAGTCACTTCATGATTCTTTCTAAGTAGCATTGTTTTGTTCTCTCAGCGGGAAGCAGTTTGAGACACTGCTAGTATCTAAGCCTTTCTCTGGCTCTAGAGAAAGTCTGGTTTGGTTTTGTTTGGTTTTTGTTCTTAGAATCTTGAACTGTGAGTGCAAAAGAAACCTAAATGGCCTGTAACTCAGACACTCATGACGAACCATGTCTTCATTAATGAGCAGAGATGAATGTGAGAGAGACCTTGGAGTGACCATATATCCCACGTATCGGTCCTTCTTCCCAGGTTGAGTCCGCTTGTCGCCCTTCGGAGCCCCCTCAAGGCCTTGTGCCTGTGTATCACGTGTTACATTGTAGTCTGACGCCACGCCCCAACTCCCCAGCCCCAGCACACGCTGAACTTTGAGCTCCCTTAGTGCTGGACCTGTGGCTTTTTGCTTTCTTTCTTTTCGCGCTACAGTCTCCGGCGTGGTGCCTGGCTCATGAATGCTTGTAGGAGCTGTAATTTGCAAACCCATAGCCCAGGCTTCACCGCGTAGGTCACAGAACGATGAACTTGGAGCTGGGAGACAAGAAGTAACCCACCAGCACAGTGAATTGTATACACTCTGAATTAAAAACGATCACAGCTCTGGACTGCACCCTGTGGGAACGCAGAACTGAGATCTGATGGATCTGTCTTCAAGGACTGTAACAGCTAGTTGGGTAGCAAAGGTTCACGCCTAGAAAATTAATACATATAGAAGAAGTTTGGGAAAGTGTAAGATGACAATCTGAGCTACCTGAAAGCCTTTCTAAATGAAGAGGGAAGTGTTAATTCACTACAAGAGAGATCATAAGGTGATGAATAACTAAGTCAATCTTAAATAAGGGGCTTAGATAATCAGGGTCGGGAGGTCACAGAGGCCATTGGGAAAGACATCAAATTGTAAGTGTGACTAGATGAGGACCTTGAAAGGTGGGTGGGGGTCCAGGATAGCAAAAGGTGGGGAAGAGTGATTCCACATGAAAGAAACAGCTTAAGTAGAAGAATGGACGTGGGGTCACGTACAAGGGGGTTCTCAGAGCAGCACAGATTGATATTATATTAAGTGTTGTTGTCACCAAAAAAATGTAATTTTCCAGTTAGATTGAAGCTTCTGACACTTTGACAAGATACTCTATATATCTTTGGAACGGAGACATCTTGGCAGCTTCTATTAAGATTGTCCCCGTACCTGTGGAATACATGTTTTCACCCTAGAAAACCCGAATGTAAGATAAATGAACTGGCTTCTCCCAATGCTGTCATAACAAGAATATAGCTTTGGTTCTTTTTTTAAAGTATATTTGAAAACCCCCATGTTTTGGGCACTCAGTAGCCTGGATCATGACTCAAATCTCAGTTCCTGAAAAGCTATTTTTGCTCAAGTTCTAAATAATTTAGTAAAATGGCAGTGGAGTCAGATTTCATCCTATATGAGACACTCCACTGTTCAGACTTCACTCCCATGGGGAGAAACGTCATGAAAGATAGAAAGATGGTTTCCACCACCTGGGTTTAGTCATTCACTCTGCAAGAACTGATTGGGTTCTCGTGTGTACCAGGCATCACTCTAGGCTCAGGGGAACGGGCAGGAAACCAGCAGGGCAGAGTTGCTGTTCTCATGGAGCTTAGTCTAATCAGTGGCCACCTCAGTGTGTCCCAGAGGATCACTTTAGCTCCCCTTTCTGAGCAAGGGGAGTTCAGGCTCCCTATTCTTAGCATCCCTGAATACAGACTCAACCCAGGCGATATTTCTCCATTCTCGGGTGATAGTGGGGAGTTCCAAAGCTGATGGTCTTTTTCCGAGCAGGGACAGAGACCTGGCTTACCAGCAAGTGGGGTGGCCTTGGGAGCAGGTGATAACTGCCTCTCCCCTCCCCCTTGACAGTGTATGGCAGAGGCACCAGGAACTCCCCACAACCAATCAGCCCCGAGGCCACGTTATTGAAGAATTATTTACTGTTGAGAATATTGAAGATGATATTCTTTGTTTTTTTTTTTAAGGAATGGTATTCTTGAAATTTTGAAATGCCTTTTCTCTAATGTGACCTTTTAAGTATAGACATATTTATATAATTTCAGATTTCTTCTGGCCAAGTTCAGGTCAGCAACCAGAGGAGAAATCATAACTCCAAAAATGGAAAGTGGGCGGAGCTACAGCTTGGACTTAGACAGCCAAAACTTTCGGAGTTTAAAGTCAGTCCCTGGTTCGGACAGGTAAGGCACATACAGATTGGGCAGTGGTAGAGCCTGAGAAGAAGGTTGATGTATTTCCATTCAAACGGTGCTTCTAGGTACCTGTAAAGGATTACCTCTTGGAGAACTCCCAACATAATATGAGAAGACAGGAGGGTATTTTTATTTTAATTGAAATAGGGAGCAATTACCTTTCCGGAATCACAGCTATCAGAATCATCTGTGTTACCTGTAGGGATGAGACTTGATGTCTTGGGACTTAAGGCTGCAGTTCTAATGGAGGTGTACGGGGAAAATAAATTCTTCTTATAGATTTCTTGATCTTCTTTCTGTTTAAGCTTCTGAAAAAGAAACATCTGAATGATATATATATTACTTATAGCTTTAAAATTATTTTTTTAAAGACATGAGAAGACCTTAAATTTTTTTTTAAAGATTTTTATTTATTCATTCGACAGAGAGAGACAGCCAGCGAGAGAGGGAACACAAGCAAGGGGAGTGGGAGAGGAAGAAGCAGGCTCCCAGTGGAGGAGCCTGACGTGGGGCTCGATCCCAGAACGCCAGGATCACGCCCTTAGCCGAAGGCAGACGCTTAATGACTGAGCCACCCAGGTGCCCCGTAGCTTTAAAAATTATTAATAATTTCATCACTTGAATTGCTCCAGAGAATTTCCATAAATTCCACTTCTTTCTAGTTCCTCTTCATCTAACTCGTTAACAGTGGGGCCAAGTGAGAGGCTCCTATGCACAGAGTTACCACCTTGTCAAGAAAAGCTAAAAGAAAGGGTAGCCAAGAGCATAGTGGTTTCGTATCAGGCTGGATTTTGTTTATCCTGTTGGGGCATAAGTCAAGGCTTATTTTCGCACTGAATGTATTATCAAAGGCCATGAGGAGAAAAAAGATCCACCCTCATGTTTCTCTGGTTTGTCCCAATGTTAACTCCCTTTTGCTTTCTTGGACCTGCAGTAATTCTGCAAAGCCAGGGAGTGAAGCCTCCTCAGGTTATGCAAGCAGAATTTAATTCTCCCCTGTAATTCATTTTAGAATATGGAACACCACATCCCCCTAGAAAGGACCCTCTTCTGACCATTCATTTTTTTTTCCATGGTGACTCTCCACACCTGCTTCTTTTTCTCTATAGCGTTGCTGCCAAGTCATGCACTTTGCGTAAAACCACATAGAAAAAAATAAGAAAGTAGAAAATAAATCATTTTCATCCACTAGCAAAAGAACGTCACTATATTCCATATTTTTCAAATTTTCAAGAATATAGATCTATTTCCTTTATGATAAAAAACAGTTCAAACCATAGTTGCTTTGGTCCTTGAAATAGCTTCCTTTGACTGACCTTGGGGTAGCCCCATGCCAAGTTCCACAGACTCTTTCTGTAAAAGTCTCATTTTTGTTTTTGGTTGTTGAACTCCTGACTCTCAGACAGTGCTCCAAATTATTTAGAGGTGATAAACAACTAGTTTAATGTTGCTATTTTTGCCCCGCCTCTTGGGGACTCCATGGATGAGCCATCTTGGTAAAGACTTCAGGCTAGCATTTCAGAGGGACAATATCTATATAAAGAAGATAGAATTCTTGTAAAAAAAAAAATCTAAAAAAAAAAATCTGACCCAACCCACAGGTTATTCCATTTTAAACTAATTAGTCTTCCAGTTTATTTCTTGTGTGTTATCTACTGGTGGGTGTAAATAATCACTAAGTTATAAAGTCATATGGACATGTTTCACCAAACACTGGTGTATTGACCCAGGATTTTCTTGTTCTTGTTGTAAAATGAAAGGAGGGAAAGTAGACTTGATCTTTTAAATCATAAGTACCTGAAGTGGTTTCTAGAAGATCAGAATATAGTAGTCAGGGATGCTTTGATTTAAGCATGCCAAGAACAATGTTTTCCCATCAAGAAAGAGAAAAAAAACTGGGAGATCAGTAGAGCAAAATGTTCTTTTCCTGGAATGTGCATTTATCAAAGTGATGACTCATTAATGGACTGCTACAGTGAGATGGGTTACATCATCCCAGAATTATTCCTTAGAAAGTTGGGCAGGAAGTAGCCCATCGTTTCTCAACTCTCATCACCAAAAGACGTTAGCTCCTTTTGGTTTGCTCGAAGCTGCAGTAATTCTGCAAAGCCAAGTAGTAAAACTGGCAGACTCTTTTCTTCTTCGGTTTTGCAAGCAAAAGTGCGTTCTCCCCCGTAGCTCATTTTCAAATATGGAACAGCAAATGTCCCTGAAGAGATTTTAAGAGCCGAGTCTCTTTGGTCTAGTCCCTGACCTAGCTTAGCAATGAATTCCCCTTTCTCCTCCACAATGCCTGTTTCTTCATGGTTCATTGCTCGTTTTTTTTGGAGCAGCTGGCCTTAGGCATTCTTGTTTAAAACTCCTATCATACCAGAGTGGAAATGATGTTTTACCAGATGCCTGGTTGACTTTCTTTTCAGTAGTTGGAAAGCAGGGAAAAGTATGAATGGGTTAGGCAAGGCCCAGCAGCCTCCCACAAGAGCCTGGCAAAGGGCTCTTCCCTTGTTGCTAGGGACTTGACAGATGAGGCAGAAGAGACTTAAAAAAAAAAAAAAAGAATATGCATGTAAGCTATAGTTCATCAACAGAATGCTCTTCAGAGCAGTGATTCCTAATCCCTTTTACATCGTGATGAGTTATCAGCGTGGTCTGATTTGTGAGATATCTATTTGAAGTCCTGCTCACCCAGAAACAAACCCTCAGACGAGGATGCGTAAGCAAGTGGTTTATTCACGAAACGATTCCAGAAGAAACCAGTACAGGAGGAACAGAAGCAGAATAAAGAAGGGGAAGAACCCAAGCAATGTGCTGTCTCAGGTGAGGCCTGAATGTGAAATCTCAGCTTGATCCTGCAAGGGATTCTGGATAGTAAAGTGTGTCTCTGAGTTTTTCCATTTTGAGGAGCTGGACCATTGCACTCCTATACCAATTAGTCGTTGACTGTGGATTCCTTTGGATAGGGTTTCCAGATTTAGTGAATAAAAATACAGGATGGACACCCAGGTAAATCTGAATTTCAGATAAACAACTTTTAAAGAAGTTGACATCCGGGGTGCCTGGGTGGCTCAGTTGGTGAAACGTCTGCCTTTGGCTCAGGTCATGGTCCTTGGGTCCTGGGATCCAGCCCCGCATCAGGCTCCCTGCTCCACGGGGAGCCTGCTTCTCCCTCTCCCTCTGCCTGCTGCTCCCCCTGTTGGTGCTCGTGTTCTCTCTCTGTCAAATAAATAAAATCTTTTAAAAAATAAGTAAGTAAATAAATAAATAAATAAGTTGACCCCCATGAAATACTATATACTATATAGTTTTTGAGGTAGTGCTCCATGATTCATCGTTTGCATATAACACCCAGTGTTCCATGCAATACGTGCCCTCCTTAATACCCATCACCGGGCTAGCCCATCCCCCCACCTCCCTCCCCCTCTAAAACCCTCAGTTCATATTAGTATATTTTTACACTAAGAAGTATTCGTTATTTATCTGACATCCAAATTTAACTGGGAGTTTTGTATTTTATTTGACAACTCTAACTATGGGGGTAGGGGAGACATGCCAAAGCATATCTAGGCCGCAGTGCTAAAGGTCTCTGAAGGCCATAGGTGCAAGTCATTAGTAGGAAAGCACTCAGAAGCTGGACGTGGGCACACACAGCTGGTACAAGTGATCTGAGCTGATCTGGGTAGGACATCAACGATGTCCCCTAAAAAACAAAGGAAAAATGGAACTTTGAAGTTAAAATTCACTCTGTTGAGTAAAAAATGGATGAAGGATGATGCTGTGTTTCTCAGCAGCATTCATCACATTGGAGAATACGGCAAGCATATCAGATTCACACGGTTATTTACTTAGACTGTGAACATATCAGTGGGAGCAACATGGGGTCTGGAATTGCCAAACACATCTTCAGCTAGAAACTTCTATTTATACCTCACAATCATCCCTTTTTACTCATCTTTTGCCCACCATACACACTACTTTGATTTGGGCTCCCCCAGAACAGACCCTGAAATAAGGATTCAAGAGTAAGTAATTGGTTTAGGATGTGATCTTGGAAACCAAGGGGGAGTGGGGAAGTGATCCAGGGAAGGAACAGAAGCCAAAAAGAGGGTGTCATGAAGCCGGTTACCGCTACGGGCAACCAGAGCTCAATCTCAGTGGCCAACTATAGGAAACAGTATATAATACACCTCAGAATTATCCAGTCAAGAGACTGAGAATCCGAGGTATGTATACACCAGCTCCCTGTTGATGACTGGTTGAGGACTAATTCTAGGGCACTAACTCTCTGGCACTTGTGACTTGTTCTGCGCACAGGCACTCCATGCTCTTGTGATCCAAAAAAGTCTTCGGGCATAGAGTTGTGGTTTTTCCCAGTCAACAGGACTCTGCGGGTAGAGGTGAGGGCCGAGGGGAAAGGGGTGGGGTCTCTGCCGTTTGCTGCCGCATCCCTCCCAAACCGCTCTTGTCTCTCTTCCAAAGGTGCAGTTTGTCAGACCACTGGTTGCTCCACCCCTGATTTCTGTTTACTTTATATACATGTAACTTTCCTTTTTATAATGACAGTAATGTGAGGAGTTACAGAGACTTGGTAGTTCAGCCAGACTCCGGATATTATACTTTGGTTGGATTACAGCTGGGTTCTTGACTTGCCTCATTCTTAATGGTCACCTCCTTGCTATCTTATCTTTTTCTCCAGTTATTCCGCAAAGATTCCCTGCCCTGATGTGTTCTGTTTCAATGAACTAAATTTAACACATTTCCCTCCTCCAGTATAATAATTTTTTTTTCACTTAGGGATCTTGTGTGATATGTACTTTCTCAGGGTAGCTAAGATACAATAATGGTCTTTCTTCTTCCCTGAGGAGTAGAGGTATAGGACTCACTCACCTATGAATTTTATTTATACAGATAAATCCAACCCACAGTTCTGTCCACATATTGACCTAGTACTCTATTCCAAATGGTAATTAAGTGTGAAAATGTTTAGACAATGATACTACTCTACCCCTTCATGGACTTCCCAAACTTTGTCAGGGAAGATAATTTTAAGACAACCAAATGATTTTAAGACAATATTGTATCATGTTAAAAAGATGTGGTGTGTGCTATGGGAAAACCAGAGAGAGGCATTTATCCTTTCAGAGGATTCAGGGAAGCTTCATGGAGATGACCTTTAAGCAGTTTTAAGGGATGAGGAGGACTTGGCCAGGTGAACAAAGTTAAGAATGAAATAGAGGAAGTAGAAAGTACAAAAGAAAAGAGGCATAAAGCGATGTTGCATGTCCTGGAAAATAAATAGTTCAGGGTTTTTAGAGTATAAATATCGAAGTGTGGTATACACGAGATGAAATGAAGAGCTAAGTTGGACCAAGATGTGGATGGCTTTGGATAACCTTGATGACCCTTCTCTTAAGGTAGAACAAGAGTTTAGCAAAGTACGTACCTGTTCCATTCAGTTACTGAAAGCTAAGTTCTGCTAAACACTTGCATTCCCTAGTGTCCACGGAGGAAGGCAATTGGCTTTCTTCTTGCTCTTGACTTTGATTTCACCCAAAGTTTTTCATGGCTGCTGGCCTCTCTCTTCCAACTGGCTTCCATCCATTATTTAGAAAGAAGACATGGGATCAGGATTCTACTGTGATGGTAAAAGACCAAAATATTATCAGACTGGGAATTTTACCTGTTCTGTTTCCTTCATACCCACTCATGGTCCTCCCCTCCTGGTGTCCATCTCCTCTACTATAGAGAGAGTCTTCCTAAAGAAAACAGGTCCTTTAAGGAAACACTAAACATTTTCAAGCCACCGAACAAACCACCCTTTGTTTTAGTAAATGAAATTATAAAGTTCTTATGGCTCTTTATATAACTAACACTCAGATTCATTGAACAAAATGTCATTGACCACCTGTTGCAGTATCTTTGTCCTTTCTCCAAAAAGGAAAAGGAAGGAAAATATGTGTAATTAAGCCACAGAAAGACAGTGACTTCAGAAGAAATGGCAGCTAGAGAAGCTTCCAAATGGATTTTTGCTTTTTCCTCATTTCTCTGCTTCCCTAATTCTGTATTCCAAAGCTTTTGTGCTTAAGAATAAAACACACATACATATGCGCATATGTATGTATATATGCATGTACCCAATACCTAAAATTCATTCTTTGAGGATGTGTTGACCTCTCCAAAGAGTTCGGTTTTTAAATGGAGATTCCGTATCTGTATGTTGTGTGCCTGTGTGCATGGGCAACACTCACAGGAGTCAAGAAACTTTCTGTAGATATATAGATAGTTAATACGTTCGCCTTTGTGGGCCGTATAGTCTCTTTCCCAACTACCCAACTCTGCTGTTGGAGCATGAAAGCAGCTGTAGACTGTACATAAATGGTTGGGCTTGCCAGCATTACAATAAAACTTTGTGGGTACTGAAATTTGAACTTCATGTCATTTTCATGTTACAAAGTTGTGGGTTTTTGTTTTTGTTTTTGTTTTACCTAAAAACATAAAAACCATGCTTGGCTCACAAGCTATACAAAAACAGGTGGTGGTCCCAATTCAATCCATGGGCCATAGTTTGCTGAGTCCTGGTATAACAGATTCACTCACTAACCCAGAAGGTGTCCTTCCATTTATCACAGGCTGAGTCTTGAGGACAGCTCAGCTCTCTTGATGTGAACACTGGGGTTAAGACAGTGATGTGAGAGGGGGGAAATTACAGGTAGAGCGATGTCTGAGATCAGTAAATTTAAACCAATCCACAGTTTAGCCCAGTATTTCTCAACCTTGGCTGCATATTGAAATCACTGGGGGATGGGAGTGTCATTAGAGCTTATTGATCCTCTAGGCCTAGATCCCATGCCCAGAGTCTGATGTGATTAGTCTTGGATGTAGTCTGGGCATGGGGATTTTTTAAAGATTTTATTTATTTATTTTGAGAAAGAGAAGGAGCACAAGCAGGGGGAGGGGCAATGGGAGAGGGAGAAGCAGACTCTCCAGTAAGTGTGGAGCCCAGTGCAGGGCTCAATCCCAGGACCCCGAGATCGTGACCTGAGCCAGAGGCAGACGCTTAACCCTTGGGTATGGGAATTTTTAAAAGCCTCCCCAGTGTTTCTGATATGAAGCCAAGGATGAGGGCCACCCATCTCACATGAGACTGTCGACAAAGACAAAGCATTTTGGGACCACCAAAGACTAGAAAGTTGAACTATGTTCAGCTTTTTTTCTCTTTTCTTTCTCATTTTTAACATCTCTTTTGCATTTAATGGGATCACCTCACTTGCCAGCTGCAACCTCCCTGGTTTTTCTTACGTATCCATTTCAGATCTGACTAAAAAAAGTTAGGAGAGTGCATAAACCACAGAAAGAATATCATGCAGTCTCTGTGTCATGCTATGCACTAGCCAGTGAGTGTTACTGTCTCTCAGATCAGTGCTGCCTTTTAGTTGATCTTCCTTAGGGGAGTACTCATTGAACCGTGCAGGCACAGACTCAACATTGTCAGCCCACTCTGGGAAGGTTGCATCCTGGGAAATGCTTTTCAGACTACAACTCCTGGGAGACAGTTTCATAATCCATAAAGGCAACTCATTATAGTCTCTCTCCCCTATCCTTAGATCCTTTATCTAAAAATAGGTATATCTAGGGGTGCCTGGGTGGCTCAGTTGGTGAAGCGTCTGACTTCGGCTCCAGTCATGATCTCAGGGTCCTGGGATCCAGCCCTGTCACAGGCTCCCTGCTCAACGGGGAGTCTGCTTCTCCTCCCTCTGCCACTCCCCCTACTCATTCTCTCTCTCTCTTTTTCAAATAAATAAATAAAATCTTTAAATAAATGCATACATACATACATACATAAAATACATCTAGAAAGCCATTATCAAGATTTTGGGCCAGCATGAGATTAGAGATAACAAAATGGAAGGCTTTTAAAGTATATTTCATAAGCTAAAGTAAATGAGACTGTTTCCTTCTCTAGGAAATGTGTCTTTCAAGTAACCTGGAACATCCAAGCTCCCTAGGCAGCGTCCTGTCCCCATGCTTTGGGCCCTATTAGAACAGGAAAAATACATCTCTTTCTTGTCAGTTTCCCTTTAAGCAAATTTTAGCTTAAAGTTTTATTGACACTTTCTAATACTTCTGATTTAAGTATCAGTAACATGATATCTGAATCAAAGCTCTTTCAGGGATGCATGTGTGGCTCAGTCAGTTAAGTGTCTGCCTTTGGCTCAGGTCATGATCCTGGGGTCCTCTGATCTAGTCTCACAGTGGGCTCCCTGCTCAGTGGGGAGCCTGGTTCTCCCTCTGCCTGCCCCTCCTCCTGCTTGTTCTCTGTCTCTCTCCCTCTCCCTCCGACAAATAAATAAAAATCTAAAAAAATACAGCTTTTCCATTTTTTTAAAGTATAGCTGACGCATAGCATCACATTCACTTTAGGTGTACAACAGTGATTCAACCAGTCTACATGTTATGCTGTGCTCACTGGAAGTGTAGCTACCATCTGTCACCATCCAGCACTGTTACAATACCATTGCCTGGGGGCGCCTGGGGGGCTCAGTCGGTTAAGCGTCTGCCTTTGGCTCAGGTCATGATCCCAGGGTCCTGGGATCGAGCCTGATGTCGGGCTCCCTTCTCGGTGGGGAGCCTGCTTCTCCCTCTCTCGCCCCCCCTGCTCGTGCTTGCTCGCTCTCTCTCTTTCTCTGTCAAATAAATAAAATCTTAAAAAAAAAAAAACCACACAATGCCATTGACTGTATTCCCTATGCTGCACCTTTTATTCCTATGACTTCTTCATTCTATGCCTGGAAGCCTTTATCTCCCACTCCACTCATTTTGCCCATCCTCCCCCTCCAACCACCAGTTTGTTTTCTGTATCTATAGGTCTGATTCTACTTTGTGTTTATTCATTTGTTTTTTTAGATTCCACATATGACTGAAATCATACAGTATTTTTCTTTTTCTGACTGACTTATTTCACTCAGCATTATATCCTCTAGGTCCATCTCTGTTGTCACAAGTGACAAGATTTCATTCTTTTTTTACGGCTGAGTAATATCCCATTGTATACACACCACATCTTCTTTATCCGTTCATCTGTCAGCGGTGACATGGGCTGCCTCTATATCTTGGCTATTGTAAATAATGCTACAGTGAACATAAGGGTGCTTGTGTCTTTTTATATTAGTGTTTTTGTTTTCTTCGGGTAAATACCCAGTAGTGGGGTTACTAGATCATATGATATTTTGACTTTTAATTTTTTGAGAAACCTCCACACTGTTTTCCACGGTGGCTGCACCAATTTACATTCCCACCAATAGTGCACGAGGGTTCCCTTTTCTCCACATCCTCACCAACTCTTGTTGTTTCTTGTCTTTTTGATTCTAGCAGTTCTGACAGGTGTGAGGTGAGATCTCATTGTGGTTTTGATTTGTATTTCCCTGATGGTGAGTGACGGTGAGCATTTTTTTCATGTGCCTGTTGACCATCTGTATGCCTTCTTTGGGAAGATTTCTCTTCAGGTTCTCTGCCCAAAAAAATAGCTCTTTCTTAATTGAACTTTAAACTCCTTCAATTTAGACTTGAGGAAGGCTTTATCCTCTTACTATTTAAGTGTCAAAGATTTATGTATTTCATGTCATATTTTATATAACATCTGAAAGAGTCAGCACCCAAATATTTATGATATTCTGCCTCATTAGACTAAATCTTTTTTAGTCTAACAAACTGAAACAACCAGCTGAGAGGAAATATTTTTGAGAAGCTCACAGTAAATGTCAGGGACAAATGTGAAATTATATGTCATTTTTTGAGATGATGATTCCGGCAACAATTTGTAGTTGCTGACTTACAATCCTAAGACTTTTTTCCCTATTACAGGATAGCCTTTCGAATGTCATCACCACAATTAATCAACTTCTGTTAGAGCTTCTACGTAAGTAGGACTTTTGGTTCCAGCAAAGCAAATCCATGATGGGGACTTTTTTAAAACCACCTGGGTCAGGAAGAATGTTTAGGACTGGCACAAGCAGATATATCTGCATGAGTCCCTTTGGAGCATAACTTCTTGGCTCATTTCTGCGAGATTTATGTCTGTCCTTTCTTTTTTCAAGGAGATTTTACTTAAAATAGTAAGGAGAGAGATTTTTGTGGTAACATTGTTCTGAGAGTAGAGAACCTATCACAGCACAGCGTTACTGAGTCGGTCTCTAAAACCTAGGACTTCTGAGATGAGCAAAATCAGTTGGGTGGTTAACTGCAGTCAAGTGCAGAAGTATAGCCCCTGAGGGAGGAGGGCTCAGGAAATTTACCAAGGAACTTCTAATTTCAAATTATATCAATTTATTTAATGACAAAACTTTATATCTCTTGTCATCAGAATTAAGACAGAGTCCTAGACCCTCCTGAGCAATCTATAATTCATTCAGTGCCATCTCTAGAAGAAGCAGCCAGAGACTATTTCTATGTGGTATTAGAACAATGCTACCCAGGGATGCCTGGGTGGCTCAGTCGGTTAAGTGTCTGCCTCTGGCTCAAGTCATGATCCTGGAGTCCCAGGATCAAATCCCACATCAGGCTCCCTACTCAGCGGGGGTCTGCTTCTCCCTCTGACCCTCCCCACTCTCGTGCTTTCTCTCTCTCACTCTTTCTTTCAAATAAAGTAATTAAGAAGAATGCTATCCAGAGAATTTTTAGTTCTCTTAATCAGATTCCAAGGAACTAACTCCCAGCCCTCTGATCCTTGGATTATTTTCTGCATGATAGCTCCTTCTATCAGTGCAGAACCTGGCTGGTTGTATCAATCTGCTCTTGGTGAAATGAAGAGTAAGTAATATGAGCAACCGGAATGAGCATAGGTTTGGGTAGGCAGGCAGGTCTCAGTTTTTATCCTGACTTGGCTACATACTAACCGTGTGAGAGTGTGGTAGTGGTGGTGTGTGTTGTGTGTGGACACAGACACATGTGTGCCTATATGGAATAATTTTTTAACCTCTCCAAGACTCAGTTTTCTTATCTTTAAAAGACTATTGGTATCTTTTTCTTTTCTTTTCTTTTCTTTTTTTTTTTTTTTTTACAGGGATGTTGGGGAGTGGAAAGTGTCAAACACCTAGAAAATACTCAGTAAATGTAGCTTCCATTTGCCTACTTATGGAGGGTGGTGGTAGCTAGCTGTCAAAGTCAGGGCATATTTGTTTTGATTTTCGTGGCCTCTCTGGTGCACAGTCTAGGAAAACTTACAAGCTGTAGTTGATAGCTGCAGCAGTCAATGCCAGTTCTTTCTCCTGCCAGATTTGTCTTCCAGTAATGTCACGTGCACAGTCAGACATTCTTTCAAAAGAAAAAAAAAAAAAACACCCTTTCTCTGTTCTTTTGCATATCTTTTCCGATTGGGTCGACTGTAAGTTCTAATTACTGTTAACTATCACTGCTTTAAACGAGGCTTTAAACGGTTAAATATTTATTATTATAGATGTACTTATAACTTACTAAACAGTAAATAAAAGAGTGAAATTCACAAAGGCTTCTATTTTACCACTTAGTGTATTTTGTCCTCCCCAAGGATAAAGAATAAAATAGAACAAACACTTCTCTGAAACTGTAATTTGTCAAAACTTACACTTACTTATGAAACTCCATGTGATGAGAAAATTGTGTTCACCTCAAGGGCAGGAACTATCTTTTTTATTGATCATTATTGAATGGAATTGAATCAGTTTTAGTAAACAAAGTGAGTCAAGCCCATTTACCAAATGTCATTATTTTTATACCACATTTATTAAATGTGCATCATGAGTCAGACACTGAAACAACACACAGAAATACAACATAATTTCCACTCTTTGATTAAATATGTCCCGAGTGCCTCCTTTGCACTAAGGCATTATGAAGGTGGTGGAGATATCATGGTAAATATGAACTCTGTCCCCAAGGAGTTTAGGTTGAAAGAAGCACCAAGGCCCACATATGTGGATCACTTGGAGCCAAATAAGACATCCTGTACTCGAAGACTACGCAGTTTGGCAAAGACTGTAAGTCAATAAGAATTGAGCGGAGCAGAAGTTGACAAGGCTTGCGAATGACAGGAAAGTCCTGCTGGGGGAGGCTGGACTTCAGCTGGGCCTTGAAGGATGGAGAAGGTTTGCATAAACAGAGAGTGGCAAATAGAGCCTATCAGGTGGAGAGAACATGAGCAAAAGCCTTAGAGGTAGAAGCAGGAGCAGGAGCCATGAGTGTGGTGAGTTGAGAGGACAGCAAGGAGCCTGTCCAGGCTGGGAGAATGCTGGTGAGCAGTGGGAGATAAAGCTGGAAAGGTAGGGCAAAGCTCACTTATGAAAACCCTGGAGTCAGACAAATGGGCTTAAACCTAGTGAGTGTTTGAGGAGGAAAGTGACATGGTAGCTGCTGACCACGGTAAAGTCAGAATATTCTTTCTTCTTTAGGGGAAGCACTGGTTCATCAGATCTTAATGACCAGGAAGCAGGCCCTGCAACCCCGAAGAGCAGCCGGAGCAGTGGTGTGACCCCCGTCACTCAGAGGTCACCGGCCCCAAGCACACACAGTGTGACTTCAGTCAGCATTAGAGTAAGTACCCAAATGCGAAAGGACCCCCAGCCTCTGAGACTCCACCTCACCATCATGGCCTGGTTGGGTTTGAGTTCTCTGTATCTCGAAGTGTGCTGTTTCTGCTATTTAATTGTAGAAACTTCTTTATCAGGAAGACGTACAAATGAGTAACAGACATGTGAAAAAATGTTCAACATCATTAGCCATCAGGGAAATTCAAATCAAAACCACATTGAGATACCACGTTACACCAGTTAGAATGGCAAAAATTAACAAGGCAGGAAACAGCAAATGTTGGAGAGCATGCGGAGAAAGGGGGGCCCTCTTACACTGCTGGTGAGAATGCAAGCTGGTACAGCCATTCTGGAAAACAGTGTGGAGGTTCCTTAAAAAGTTAAAAATAGAGCTACCCTATGACCCAGCAGTTGCACTACTGGGTATTTACCCCAAAGATACAGATGTAGTGAAGAGAAGTGCCATATGCACCCCAATGTTCATAGCAGCATTGTCCACAATAGCTAAATCGTGGAAGGAACCGAGATGCCCTTCAACAGATGACTTGATTAAGAAGCTGTGGTCCATATATACAATGGAATATTACTCAGTTATCAGAAAGAACGAATTCTCAACATTTGCTGCAACATGGATGGCACTGGAGCAGATAATGCTAAGTGAAATAAGTCAAGCAGAGAAAGACAACTATCATATGATTTCTCTCATCTATAGAACATAAGAACTAGGAAGATCGGTAGGGGAAGAAAGGGAGTCTTGATATTTTTTAATAGTTTCTTGTTCTATAAAACTGCTAAAATTCAAGATCAACACATAATGAAGACTTAAATTGCATTATACATGAAATATATATGGAATGTGGAAGTTGTTCTTTTAAATGAATGAGCATCTGGATTTTTTGGTTAAGCAGGAAACTCCATACATGCAGCTGACGTCTATATTTAAGAACTCTTGGTCCTAGTCAGGCTAAGATTGTAGTAAGTGAAAGAATTAGCCATGCAGGAGTCTGTAGCAAGGTGCCCCTTCGGGCAGGAACAGCGCTATTATTCAGCAGGTACACATACAGGAAAGGCTGCTCCAATTACTTATGGCTGTCCTCCATCTTGAATGGTCAGTGCCCTTGTTCAGCCAGCATCTAAAATATTTTTAATGCCCCTGGAGAAATGGCCAGTGCTAAGACTCTGAAGTGGGAACATGCCAGGTATGTTCAAGGAAGAACAAGGCGGCCAGTATCACTGTTGTGAAGGAGTAAAGGGAGAAGTACTAGGAAATGAGCTCAGAGAGGTAACAGGGCCAGACTACTGTATGCATTTTGACATTTAGTTGGAATAAGGTGAAGACGGTTGGAGGGTTTTGAGCAGATGTGGCTTTTCTTTTTAATTTTTTTTGTTTTTATGTTTTAATTAAGTTTTTTTGTACTCCAGTATAGTTAACATACAGTTAACTGTATGTAATATTAGTTTCAGGTGTCCAATATGGTGATTCAGCAATTCATACATCACCCAGTGCTCATCACAAGTGCACTCCTTAATCCAAAATACGTAAAGAACTTATACAACTCAACACCCCCAAACCAAAAACTCCAGTTAAAAAATGGGCAGAGGATATGGCTTCTCTTTACACGGGATCTGGGGGCTGTGCTGAGAAACAGTTGTAGGGGAACACATGGAGAAGCCAGGAGGCCAGTTAGGATGCCATTGTCTTACTGCAGGTGAGAAACTAGGCTTTGGAACAAGGAGTTAGAAGGGGAGGTTGTGAATCCTGTGCACCGTTGGTGGGAATGCGAATTGGTACAACCATTGTGGAAAACATTATGGAGGTTTCTCAAAAAAAAAATTAGAAGTAGAACTACCGTATGATCCAGTAATTCCACTATTGGGTATTTACCCAAAGAAAACCAAAGCACTAATTGAAGAAGATATTTGTGCCCCTATGTATATTGTATCATTATTTACAATAGCCAAGATATGGAAGCAACCCCAATGTCCACTGATAGATGAATGGATAAAGAAGATGTGGTGTGTACGCACACACACACACCAGAATATTACTCAGCCATAAAGAAGAACGAGATCATAGCATTTGTGACAACACAGATAGACTTAGAGGGTGTTATGCTAACAGAAGTACATCAGACAAAGACAAATACCATATAACTTCACTTATATGTGCAACCTAAAAATCAAAATAAGTGAACAAACCGGGACAAAACTAGAAACAGACTCATATATATTAGAGAATAGACTGGTGGTTGCCAGAGGAGAGGGGAATGAGGGGATGGGTGCAATAGGTGGAGGAGATTAAGAGGTCCAGACTTCTATTTATAAAATAAATAAGTCATGGAGATGAAAAGTAGGGGATAGGGAATAGAGTCAATAATATTGTAATAACATTGCATGGTGACAGATGGTGACTACACTTATTGTGGTGAGCATTGCATAATGTATACAATTGTCAAATCACTATGTGAACTATGCTTCAGTAAAAATAGTATCTCAATACTGAATATAAAAAAATCAATATTTATTTAAAATATCAACTCTTCCTATAATGCGACTTCAGAAAAATAAATCATGAACTTTAAAAAAAGCAGAGGCTATGAACAGTCAGATTCTATAAATATTTTTCAGGAAAAGCCAAAAGGCATTCAGACAGATTGAATAATAATAGAAGATTTCTTTCAATACTTATAGTCTGAGTTGTACTTGCTGATAAGGTAAAAGGCATATTTAAAATTTCATAAGTATTTATACTAAACTTAGCAAGCAGTACCGTTCAATAGCCAGAGAAGTACGTGGATAGTTGATGATTACCCTTACTTCTTGGCAACCTAACAAGGAATGATATTCAAAATATTTAGTAACTTATCTGGCAGAGGCACTGAGCAATCAGCACAGAGTCTGGCCCAAGGCTGGGGCAGTATCCTGGGGGTCCTTCGATGCCATGTGTTAATCCGGATTGTGGGTCATGGTGTTCGGTTAAATTGGGGTAGAGGAGGTAAGGGGTGGCTGGAGAAACAGGGTGTTGAGAGTGGGAATAAACATAGGACCAGAGTACTAAGCTCGAGTATTACTCTGGGGATGCAAAGCTAGCCAGATTCTTATATAAAGTTCGTGTAAGGTAAGGTTGGAGATACTTAATCATCTTTCTTGCTAACCATGTATTAGAACACTCACAATTTTGTGAATGAAGAATTATTTTGAACAACTTTTGTGCTAATTAACAAACCTCTTGGTATAGATTTTATGGAGCAATTTTTTTTTTAAAGATTTTATTTATTTATTTTGACAGAGATAGAGACAGCCAGCGAGAGAGGGAACACAAGCAGGGGGAGTGGGAGAGGAAGAAGCAGGCTCATAGCAGAGGGGCCTGATGTGGGGCTCGATCCCACAATGCCGGGATCACGCCCTGAGCCGAAGGCAGACGCTTAACCGCTGTGCCACCCAGGCGCCCCTATGGAGCAATTATTGATAGTAAGCTTCAGAGTTATATGGACTCCTGGTGAGGGTCCCCCCAAATGTCAGCTAGCTCCTCCGAAAGAGGAATAGGACATAAATATGGTCATCCTGCAGTATATTCAGATGGGGGGCTTTTAAAGTAAATTACAGACTTTATAATGGGTTTTTTTTCATTTTTACTTCATGAGAAGGAACATGGTCTTGAAAATTCCATGGACTTGGCTGCCATCGAAAGCACGTATGAGGACCTCACAAAGAGTCATCGCAGAAACGTTTCTGGTACACCTTCCATAGCGGTGTCTGAGATCTCCCTCTCCTCAGGTGGGTATTTACAGCATGGTTACTCTTTTTTTTTAAGTGACTAAATCATTTGAAATTAACTGCCTTGTGTGATATTAAGTGGATGTTCCATGATTTAGAAAATAACCATCTGTTCCTTGATCATCATGGTAGGCCCATTCCATAAGAACAGCTTAATTGCGGACCCAGGTAATACCTGAGCCTCCTGCATTCATGCAAAATCCACTTGTTAAGTGTATACACTTGTCAGTCATCACTGCCAAGTTTCAGAGCTATACCAGATGTCAGTACAGGAGTGTAGGAAATATAATTGGTTCGTTTGAGGGAAAGATAAAGGTGTTTTCCCAGAATTCAAGGAAATGATAGCTCATTTGACATGGTGGTCATAAATGCCCTATATCTAGACAGATTAATTATCCTGGGGTTTAAATAAAAAGTTATTTGCAAGCAGCATTAAGGTATTAATAACAACCCTTTTCATTTGTATGGCATATTCAAATACAGTATATCATTTCACTTCCATCACAGCAACCCTGGGAAGCAGGTATTATTGGTGTTGTGATTTGATTACCTACGAATAAGAAAAGTCTTGAGAGAAATTTGCCATAGTTATGAAGCTTATGTCCCCTGTGTAGAATTAAAATCATGACAAAATCCTCAACATGAGAAAGGTAACTGTTACCTAATGATGATATTTGCATAAAGCCCGAGGCTTTATTCTGTGTGCTGAGTTGGGGAGTCTTTCCTAGTCAGGAAGCTTCCAAAGCGTATTCTAAATATATGTGGTTATTGTCACATTTTGTTCAGGATGACAAGATCGGTTCTCCCGTTAAAAATGTTAATCTAGCACAGAGGCCAACCTCATAGATCGTCAACAGCTAGTCAACAGCTCCTGTTTATTGAGTACATACTCTGTGTCGGGCACTGTCCTAAGCACTTCTGCATTATTTAATTTACTATTTCAAATCCAAGTACGTGATTGCTCTCTTTAATCTTTCTCATGCTGAGCAACTGGATCTATCTCAGCAGGACTTTGACAAAGAACTGTTCTGTGTAAACAAACTGTGTCTTAGTAAGTTGTCCACAGCATTCCTGAATTGTGCATCATTCTTTATATTTTTAAAAGCAAAGTGTTCCTCTGATGAAAGAATGTTCTGGTGCCTAAAGAAATAGAACTTCCTCTCAGTTTACCTATAGCCACTCCCTTTTCATATGAAAGAATCTTGCTATCTCATTTAATAGCATTTTATGTCAGATATGAAAGCACAGTGAATTCTCCAAGTATATAAATCAGGAATGAGTCACACTTTATTTTTTCCATGGGCTCATTATAGTTTAAGGACCCATTCAATAAGAGTTTTTCAGTCTATGAGAAAAACAGGAACCTTAAACAGCTTAAAAATTTGCATTTTACAATAGAACATTAAGCTTTCTTTAATTGAAGATGAAATGAAGACATCACTGTTGGCAATGCTATCCAAGAAAATTTCAAAAATTTTTTTTTATAAAAGTGTGTTAGTATAAGCAGTGTGAACTTATTGACTCTGACTATTGCTTTCATGACACTCCATGTCCTGTGCCTAGAAAGAATGGGAATAAAGATAAAACATTTGCAATGAAAACTGAAATCTTCTAACAAAATAAGCTGATTCATATCTCTCCTTCACTTTTCCTTCCTCCAGACCGAAGTCGATCTGAGTTAGATCTGAGTGGGTCATTTCCAGATGACTTAGAGAATACTGTAAACATAAGAAGCAAGTCTGTCCCTGGGGCTTTAGACAAAGACTTGGTAAGTTGGATATGAAAGAAAGTCTAATGATCATGAGGAAAGGGCACAGTCTTGTTCCAAACCTTTCCACTTTTAGGTGAGAATAAAGTGAAGATATATGATAATCCATTCCTATTAGTCTCCACATTCAATATACAAAAACAACTAAAGAATGATTTAGAAAAGTTAACTGATAATCAGTATAATGAGTGAAGATTTTCACTAAAAGAACACCTGTTGGGTATTTCAGTTCCTGGCTTAACATCATTTAATCTAAACCTGGAAAGTGAAGGATCCCAACATTTCCTAAACCAAATATTATTTAGCTGACTATGTAGCTTATATGAACATTTCTACATCTGAAGTTACCCCTAATAAACTACTTTCTTAACCGAAACTAAATTATGTGAAAATTAATGTTTATGTGAACTCATTTATGAAATGAGAAAGTTGACTTAGATTATTTTTAAGGTTCCTTCCAGTTCTAGTATCTTGATTCTTATTTCTGTAATTACTGTAATGCAATTTGAACTCCTTGGAAGAAAGATATAACACAAATGCTAAATGACATTAATGTAATTTTCTGAAGCAAGCCAGGAAACTTAGTTCTAAAAGTCAGTGTTATTTACTAGAGTAAAGAAACCTGGAAAGTATTTTTTAAATCCACCACAGTAAGTGGGGTGGGGGGGGAGTTAAGATTGAATGGTTTCAAAGCTTACTTCTGTTCAACCTCCAAAGAACAGCTAATTCCAATGTTATTAAACTATTCCTGGTCCTAGAAAACTCAATAGCTGACATTAAAAATGCACTAGAGGGAATCAACACTAAATTAGAATATGCAGAAGAACAAATCAACAATCTGGAAGACAGGGTAATAGAAAGCAACCAAGCCGAAGAGCAAAAAGAAAAAAGAACAATACAAAATGAGAATAAATAGCTTATGGGAACTCAGCACTATCATTAAGCATAATAACATTTATGTTATAGGGATCCCAGGAGAAAAAGAAGGAGTAAAGGGGGCAGGAAACTTATTTAAAGAAATAATAGCTGAAAGCTTCCCCAGTCTCGGCAAGGAAAACACACATCCAAATCCAAAAGGAACAGAGAGTCTCCAATAAAATCAACCCAAGGAGGTCCACATTAAGACACGTGATAATTAAAATGGCAAAAAAATAGTGATAAAGAGAGAATTTTAAAAGCAGCAAGAAGCCAAATCGTGGAAGGAACGCAGATGCCCTTCAACAGATGAATGGATTAAGAAGTTGTGGTCCATATATACAATGGAATATTACTCAGCTATCAGAAAGAACGAGTTCTCAACATTTGCTGCAAGATGGACGGCACTGGAGGAGATAATGCTAAGTGAAATAAGCAGAGAAAGACAATTATCATATGATTTCTCTCATCTATGGAACATAAGAACTAGGAAGATCAGTAGGGGAAGAAAGGGATAAAGAAAGGGGGGTAATCAGAAGGGGGAATGAAGCATGAGAGACTGTGGACTCTGAGAAACAAACTGAGGGCTTCAGAGGGGAGGGGGATTGGGGAATGGGGTAGACTGGTGATGGGTAGTAAGGAGGGCACATATTGCATGGTGCACTGGGTGTTATACGCAACTAATGAATCATGGAACTCTACATCGGAAACCGGGGATGTACTGTATGGTGACTAACATAATATAATAAAAAAACATTAAAATTAAAAAAAATTAAAAAATAAAAATAAAAGCAGCAAGAGAAAATAGTTAAATACAAGGGAAACACCTGAGTTTTTATCAGAAACTTTCTAAGTCAGAAGGGAGTGGCATGATATAAAGTCCTGAAAGGAAAAAACAAAACAAAAAACAAAAAACCTACAACCAAGAACACCCAGCAAAGTTATTCAGAATTGAAAAAGAGATAAAGGGTTTCCTAGGTAAACAAAAGTTAAAGGACTTCAATACAAAAACTGTATCAGGAAGAAATAGAAGATTTGAATAGACCATTTAGTAACAATGAAACTGAATCAGTAATTGAAAGACTTCCAACAAATCAGAACCAGTTGGCTTCACAGGTGAATTCTACCAAATATTTAAAGAAGAGTTAATACCTGTTCATCTCAAAATTTCCAAAAACTAGAAGAGGAGGAAAACTTTCAGATTCGTTCTATAAGGCCAGCATTATGCTGATACCAAAACCAGATAAAGACATGCTGAAGAAAGAAAACTGTAAGCCAATATCTCTGCTGAACATAGATGCAGAAATCCTCACAATATTAGTAAACTGAATCCAACAATACATTTAAAAAATCATTCACCACAATCAAGTGAGATTTACTCCAGGGATGCAGGGGTGGTTCAGTATTCACAAATCGATTAATATGATACATCACATTTACAAGAAAAAGGAAAAAATATCATCTCAGAAGATGTAGAAAAAGCATTTGACAAAGTACAATATCCATTCATCATAAAAACTCTGAACTAAGGGGGTTTAGAGGGAACATATCTCAACATAAAGGCCATATATGAAAAACTTAGAGCTAACATCAACTCGAGAACTTTTCCTCCAAGATCAGGAACAAGACAAGGATGTCCATTCTCACCAATTTTATTCAACATAGTATTGGAAGTCCTAGCCACAGTAATCAGGCAACATAAAGAAACAGAAGGCATCCAAATTGGAAAGGAAGAAGTAAAACTTCCACTATTTGCAAATGACATGACACTATATATAAAAAACCCTATAGACTCCACCAAAGAACTGATAAATGAATTCAGTAAAGCCACAGGATATAAAAATAATACACAGAAATCTGTTGCATTTCTATACACTAATAATGAAGTAGCAAAAAGAGAAATTAAGAAAACAATCCCATTTGTAATTGCACCAAAAAGAATAAAATACCTAGAAATAAACTTAACCAAAAAGGTGAAAGACCTATACTCTGAAAACTTACATAAACAGTCATGAAAGAACCTGAAGAGGACATAAGCTAATGGAAAGATATTCCATGCTCATGCATTGGAAGAACAAATATTGTTAAAATGTCCATACTACCCAAAGCAATCTACAGATTTAAAGCAATCCCTATCAAAATACCAACAACATTTTTCACAAAACTAGAACAAATAATCCTAAAATTTGTATGGAACCACCAAAGACCCCAAATAGCCAAAGCAGTCTTGAAAAAGAAGAACAGAACTGGAGGTGTCACAATCCCAGATTTCAAGCTATACTACAAAGCTGTAATAATCAAAACAGAGGTCACAAAAATATTCACAGAGATCAATGGAACAGAATAGAAAGCCCAGAAATAAACCCACGCTTATATGGTCAATTAATCTATTGCAAAGGAGGCGTGAATATGCAGGGGGAAAAGATAGTCTTTCCAACAAGTGATGCTGGGAAAACGGGACAACAACATGCAAAAGAATGAAACTGGACCACTTTCTTAACACCATACACAAAACTCAAATTGGATGAAAGCCCTAAATGTGAGACCTGAAACCATAAAACTTCTAGCAAAAAACATAGATGGTGATTTTTTTACATCAGCTGTAGAAACATTTTTCTAGATGTGTCTCCTCAGGTAAGGGAAACAAAAGCAAAATTAAACTATTGGGACTACACCAAAATAACAAGCTTTTATCCCATGAAGGAAACCATCAATGAAAAAAAAAAAAGGCAACCTACGCAATAAGAGTAGATATTTGCAAAAGATTTATCCATTAAGGGGTTAATATCCAAAATACGTAAAGAAGTTATGTAACTCAACACTGTGGGGGGGGTGGCAATCCAATTAAACAGTGAGCAGAGGACCTTAATAAACATTTTTTCCAAAGAAGACATACAGATGGCCAACAGACACTTGAAAAGATACTCACCATCACTAAGCATCAGAGAAATGCAAATTAAAACCACAATGAGCTGTCACTTTACACTTGTCAGAATGGTTAGAATCAAAAAGAAATAAGTGTTGGCAAGGATGTGGAGAAAAAGGAACCCTCCTGCACTGTTGGGGGAATGCAAATTGATGAAGCCTCTGTGGAAAACAGTATGACAGCTCCTCAAAAAATTAAAAATGGAATTATCATATAATCCAGTAATTCCACTACTGGGTATTTATCCAAATAAAACAAAAACATTAATTTGAAAAGATATGCACACCCCTATATTTATCGCTGCATTATTTGCAGTAGCCAAGCTATTGAAGCAGTCTAAGTGTGCATCCATAGATGAGTAAAGAAGATGTGGTGTGTGTGTGTGTGTATATATATATACACACACACACACAATGGAACAGTGCTCAGCCTTAAGAAAGAATGAAATCTTGCCATTCGCAACAGCATGAATGGACCTAGAGGGTCTAATTTTACATGAAATAAGTCTGAGAAAGACAAATACCATATGATTTCACTTATATGTGAAATCTAAAAAGAAGTGAATAAACAAAAAGCATAATTAGACCTATAAATACAGAGAGCAAGCTGGTTATTGCCAGAGTAGACAGAGGTGGGGGGATAGATGAAATAAAGGGGATTAAGAGTATACTTAACTTGCTGAGCACTGAGAAATACTTGGAATTGTTGAATCATTATATCATACACCTTAAACTAATGTAACACTGTTAATTATACTTAAGTAAAAAAAATATTGAATTAAATAGGACACCTGGGTGGATCAGTCAGTTAAGCATCCGACTCTTGATTTTGGCTAGCTCGTGATCTCAGGGTCATGAGATCGAGCCCTGCATCAGACTCCATGCTGAACAGGAAGTCTGCTTGAGATTCTGTCTCTGCCCCTCCCCGCCCCTTGCATGTGCGTGCATGCGCTCTCTCCTCTCAAATCTAAAAACAAAAGATTGAATTAGTAATTCAAAATTTTCCCCTAAAGAAATGCTGAGGAACAAAAGATATTGAATTAGTAATTCAAAATTTTCCCCTAAAGAAATGCTGAGGAATTGCTGCATTGAAAAGGAAATAATATCAATTCTTCAAAAAATTGCTCAGAAAATTACTTCCCAACTAGTTTTGTGAAGCCAGTGTTACCCTGACACCAAAGCTAGAGAAAGACATTGCAAGAAAAGAAAACTACAGAATCATTAGAAATACAGATGGAAAAAGCATTTATAAAGTATTAGATAACTAAGTCTAGTAACAAAAAAAGGATTGCATGCCATAACCAAGTGGGATTTATTCTATGGATGGAAGGTTGATTAAGCATTTAAAAATAAATTACTGTAATACAGCGTATCAATATAATAAATGACAATAACCACATCATCTCAATAGATACAGAAAAAAAAGCATTTGACAAAATTCATCTATTTATAATAAAACTCTCAAAAAATAAGGGTGAACTTTTTTAATCTAATAAAGGGCACCTACAAAATTCCAACAGTTAAGATTATACATGATGGCAAAAAAACAAAACAAAACAACTTTCCCCCTAAGTACAGGAACAGGGCACAAGGATTATCACCTTCATCATTTCTGTTCAACATTTTACAGGAGATTCTAGCCAATCAGTTAGGAAGGGGAAAAAGAAAAGAAAGTAAAAAGGAAAAATAGGAGGAAACAGGACAAAGGAAAGGAAAGCATCCCATTGGGAAAAAAAAGTAATAACTTCTTTATATGCAGTTTACATGATTCTATATGTGAAAAATCCTAAAGAATCTAGAAAAATATTACTAGAACTAATAAGTTCACCAAGGTTGGAAGATATAAGATCAATATACAAAAATTAATTGTATTTCTCTATATCAGCAATGAACAATCTGAAATGAAATTAAGAATATAATTCCATAAAGAATAGCATGAAAAAGAATAAAATACATAGGAATAAAATTGTCAAAAAACTGTAAGTTACACTGAAATTTAGAAAAATATTGCTAAGTTGAAGAAGATCTAAATAAATAGACATTGTATGTGCATGGATTAGAAGATTCAATATTCTCTCCAAATCTATAAACTCAACATAAACCCTATTAAAATCTAAGCAGTTATCTTGTGGAAACAGACATGCTGATTCTAAAATTTATATGGAAATGCAGAGGATCCAGAATAAGAAAATAAATTTCAAAAAGCAAAGTTGGAAGACTTTCTCTAGTAGATTTCAAAACTTTGTATACAGCTATGGTAATCAGTACAGTGCAGTATTGGTATAAACATAGGCAATCAAAAGAATATAATTGAGAGTCCAGAAATAAACCTTTATATTTTTAGTCAATTGATTTTTGGCAATTCAATGAGGAAAGGATCTTTTCATCAAATCATGATAGGACAACTGGGTATCCATATGCCATAAAAACAAACAAACAAAAAACCCAAAACACATATGATGAATAAAAACTAACTCAAAATGGATTATACCCCTAAATGTAAGAACTAAAAGTATAACATTTCTAAAATGAAACCTAGGAGAAAATCCTTAAGACTTCAAGTTAGGCAAAGAATTCTTAGATATGACACCAAATGTATGATGCATGATACACTCAAGAAAAAAATGATAAATTTTATCAGAGTTAAAATTTCGTATCTCAAAAGACATCATTATGAAAATGAAAAGACAAGCCATAGACTTGAGTAAAATATTTGTAGATAGTATATTTGAAAAAGGACTTGTATCTAGAATATATAAAGAACCCCTACAATCAATATAAAAAAGACAATCCTATTAGAAAATGGGTAAAAGATTTGAATAGATATTTTGCCAAAGGAGATTTATAAATATTCAATAACCACATGAGAAGACACGTCACTAATTATTAGAGACATGAGTTACTAAAACTGTAATGAGATACCACTTAACACTACTAGAATGGCTATAAGCTAAAAGACAGAAATGTTGGCAAAGATGTACAGAAACTGAAGCCCTTCTATGCTGCTGTTCAGAAAGGTAAAATGGTACAGACACTCTGGAATAGAAGTTTGCCAGTATCTTTAAAATGTATAGTTAACTATACAACCCAGCATTTCCATCCCTAAGTATCTGTCCAAGAGAAGTGAAAAGCTATGTCCACACAAAGATGTGCACACAAATGTTCATAGATACATTAGTCCTAATAGCCAAAGAGTGGAAATAATCCAGATATCCATCAATGGGTAAATAAATAAATTATATATTGTATTCCATACAATGAAATAATATTCAATAATAAAAAGGAATGAAGTACTGATTCATGCTACAAGATGGATGAAACTAAAACACACGATGCTTAGTGAAAGAAACCAGACACAAAAGGCCACATATTGTGTGATTCCATTTATATGAAATGTCTAGAAAAGGCAAATCTATGGCGAAAGTAAAGCAGATTCATGGCTTCTAAGGGAGTGGGGATTGATTGCAAACAGGCATGAGGAAACATTGGGCTGATGGATATGTTTTAAAACTGGATAATGTTGATGTTTGCACAACTGTAAACTTGCTAAAAGTCACTGGAGTGTACACTTAGAGTTGGCAGATTTTATGGTTTGTAAATTATACCTCAGTAAAGCTGCGGGAAATAAGTAAACGGCATGGAGAGTAGCTGACAAAACTTTGGCAATATATCGATAATTGTAAGTTGGGTGAGTCATTATACTCTTTCCTCTATTTTTGTGGATGTTTGAAAGTTTTCATATCTTTTTTTAAATAAAAAAATACAAGAACTAATAGTTCAAGCGCTACCAACTGGGCAGTAGCATACCCAGAAAAACCAAAAGAGAAAAATATAGAAAAGGGACTATTTGAAAAAATGATTGGGATTTATGTCTCAGGATTAAAGAAAAATCTGTTTCAATTGGAAAGTGCCAAAAATGAGATATAAGTAACAACTTATACCTAGGTACATTATAACTAAGAATATCAATTATAAGAGAAAATCCTAAAAAAAAAAAAAAACTTCTAGAGAGAAATCCTATTACATACACATGAACAAGGATCAAATTAATATCAGAGTTTTCAACAACGACAGTGGGTACAAGATAAAAAGGCTCAAACTGAAATAGTTTTAAATGAAATACTCAGGAGGAAGAAATCTCAGGAACAGTTGCAAGGGATATAAAAAGTAAAGGTGATTGTATAAGCTAGTAAAGTTGCTATCTTAATAAATATAAAGCTAAGACCAAAGAAGTGAGAGAGAATGTATACATAATAACTCAGACTTTAATTCTGTTCCAAATCATACTCAGCATGTTCTCTGACCTCGACACAGTTATGATAGGTATTAATAACAAAAATATAAGTTATCCCACAAATCTGCCAAGTAAAAACACACTGCTAAATAATTACTGGGTTAAAGAAGAAGAAATCGTAACGAGCATATAAAAACAATCAGAACTATATGAAAATAACAATACTACCAAAAAAAGAGTAAAGAATGCAGCAAAAGTCTCACTTGGGAGAAAATTACATAACCTTAAATATTTATGTGAGAGAGGACGAGGGGGTGAAAATTATTCACTATGAATTTAACTTTTAGTGAGAAGAATTACACGTTAAACTCAAAGAAAATAAAAATAGATATAATTAAGAAATTAATAAAATTAACTATAAAACAAAGATAAGATGCAAAACAAAAGTTGGTTCTTCAAAAAAAACTAACAAGGTAAATAATCTCTGGAAAGATCATCAATGAAAAAATACAGAAGGCAAAAACAAATAATACTATGAATGAAAAAATAAATGTAACTATAGATAAAACAGATATAATATCAATATTGATATACCAAGAATTTTGAAAACTTAGATGAAATGAATAAATTTCTATAAAAATATAATTTCCTCAAACTTGAAGTTTCCAGACAGGGTAAATAAAACTGAAATAGTTAGAAATCTTATCATAAAGAAAAAAGTCAGACCTAGATGACTTTGTTGGTAAGCTCTATGACACTTTCAAGGAAATTACAATTCTAAATATTATACAAACTTTTGTAATGTAAAATATATATATATATATATATATATATATATATATATATATATAAAATATAAAATGCACTATTTTACCTATTTTTAAGTCTATAGTTCTATGGCATAAAATACATTCATATTGTACAACCATCCCTACCATCCATCTCCAGAAAGTTTTCATCTCCCCTAATTGAAATTCTGTACCTACTTTTTAAAAAGATTTTATTTATTTACTTAGAGCATGAGCAGGGGGGAGGGGCAGAGGGAGAGGGAGAGAGAATCCCAAGCAGATTCCATGCTGATCATGGAGCCTGATGCAGGGCTTGATCTTATGACCCTGAGATCATGATCTGAGTCCAGATTAAGAGTCAGATGCTTAACCAACTGAGCCACCCAGGTGCCCCTGAAATTCTGTACCTGTTAGAGTAAATCTTCATTTCCCTTTCCATCCAGCCCCTGGCAGCCACCATTCTACTTTCTGTCTCTATGAATTTGATTACTCTAGAAACCTCATATAAGAATATACACACTTTTCCGAACAATTGAAAAAGTATTTCAAACTGTATTATTGAGGCCAGTGAAAACCAGGTATCAAAAGCAGATGAAGGCATTTTGAAAAAGAAAATGACTAGCTTATTGTATTCCTAAGTACAGATGGAAACATCCTAACCAAAATTTTAGCAAATTGAAATCAGTCATGTCTAGGAAACGTAAAACACCATCATGGAGCTGGATTTATCACAGGTTTACAATGATTTTTGTGATTTTTTTAAATTTTAGAATGGTTTTAGATTTATTGAAAATTTGTTAAAAAAAAATTCCCATGTACCCCATATCCAGTTTCTCTTATTAACATCTTGTATTTATAAGGTATGTTTGTCATGATGAACCAATACTGAGATATTAAAATTAACTAAAGTCCATAGTTTATACAGATTTCCTTGGTTTTTTACCAAACGTTCCTTTTCTGTTCCAGAATCCCATCCAAAATACTGTATTACATTTCATTGTCATGTCTTCTTAGGCTCCCCTTGGCTGTGACAATTTCTCAAATTTTCCTTGTTTTTAATTATTGTTTTGAGGTCAGGTATTTTGTAAAATTTTCCCTTAATTTGTGTTTGTCTGATGTTTTTCTCATGATCAGAAAAGGGTCATGTATTTTTAGAAGGAAGACCACAGTGACAAAGTACATCCTCGCCATATCATGTCAAGGGGACTGTTAAAAATCAAAATTCAGCTGAGTAAAATTGAAGATGTCATTGGCTTTATTAAATCATTAGTGAATCAGGCAGCATCCCATCTAGCAAGAAGAGGGGAGCTCTGAGGAGGTGCACAAAATGGAAGGTATTCATAAAAAGGAGGGTAGGGCAAGAAAGTTATTAGCAGTAGAAAAGGAGTGTTCTAGACAAGGATGCTTTTCCTTGCCGGGGGGGGGGGAAGCAAGGGGTCTTATCCTGTAGATTACTTCATCCCCCTTTGGGGGATGGAGAGGGCTCAAGTGGCAGACTAGTTGTTGCCATCAGAAAATTCCTGACTGACAGGTTAAGACTACATCTCTGCTGGAGGTTGAAACTGCGACTGGATGAGGTAGTAAGCCCTAGTGTGGGGACTCCCCCTTAAGCAATGCCATTTTGGGCCTGTGGGGTATTTTTGTTTGTTTAGGTTTTTTGTTTTTAGTTTCTTTTTTTTAAGATTAATTTATTTATTTTAAAGAGAGAGAAGGGGCAGAGGGAGAGAATCTCAAGCAGGGTCTGCGCTGAGTGCAGAGCCCAACATGGGGCTCGATCTCACTACCCTGAGATCGTGACCTGAGCTGAAACCAAAAGTCAGGTGTTTAACTGACTGTGTCACCCAGGCTCGCCATTTTGTTTTTACACTACATTCTATCAACATGACTAATTACTGTTGATGCTGACTTTGAACACCTGAATGAAGTACTGTTTGTCAGGTTTCTCCACTATGAAGTTATGCATTTCCAACTTTTCTATCTAGCACTGTTTAGAACAGAATCACTTTATGTACAGCCCGCACTGAGAGAGTTATGTTCCACCTTCTTAAAGATGGAATATCTACATAAATTATTTGGAATATTTTTGAATGCGAAATTTGTCTCTTTTCCATCCATTTATTTATTATTCAGTCGTTTATTTATATCAGTATACTGATGGATATTTATTTTATACTTTGAGGTATAATCCATTACTATTTTATTGCTCAAATTTTTCCAGCTTTGGTCATTGGGAGCCGTTTCAGTTGGCTCCTGTGTCCCTTTGACATACTTCTATCACTGTGAGTTGGTTTTTTGATGTTGTTGTTATTTTTGTTTTTGTTAGTTTGTTTTTGTCTTGTTTTAAGCACATTCTTCCTTTCTAGGTCTATAAGTTGCTCCAGCTCATCTTGTGAGCTTATCAGTGAAAAAGGCAAATATATCAATATAAAAATCAGCAAGCTTTGAAAAAGTACTTCACAAGGAAATTTAGTTGGCCAATGATCAGAAAGAGTTACTCAACTTAGTAATAAGGGAAACGAAAATTAAAATCATGAGGATTTTAAATATTAACCTTAAAAATAGAAACTGCTGGGGTGCCTGGGTGGCACAGCGGTTAAGCGTCTGCCTTCGGCTCAGGGCGTGATCCTGGCGTTATGGGATCGAGCCCCACATCAGGCTCTTCTGCTATGAGCCTGCTTCTTCCTCTCCCACTCCCCCTGCTTGTGTTCCCTCTCTGGCTGGCTGTCTCTATCTCTGTTGAATGAATAAATAAAATCTTTTTTAAAAAAATAGAAACTATTTTTAATAAAAATAGTTTACCAGCAAAAGATGCGTTTGGGAATGAAAAGAAAATTGTGATCTGAGACAAACAAGTGGCAAAACCATATTCAAGGCTGGGGAATAAAGGGGAGATGTGCTTTTTTAAGAAGCAAAAGGGTATGTTGGGAAGGCTTTTATGAACTTAAAGTCCATTGGAATAAACTGGGAGTTTACTCAATGTGGTGGCTTCACATTGGCTGAGCTGTCACCCAGGGGGATGAGAAAAGTGACCCTATCTCCAGCTGAAATAGTAGAGTAATATCCATATACAAGGTCAAGTCCATGTAAAGTGAAGTTCGTCTCTTCCTGTTGGATTCGCAATTGACTACGAGTCATAGGGTATGAGAGCTCCCCGTGCTAAAACATCCCAACTCCTATTTTAGTGAGGCTTCCCTTACTAATTTTCACATAAACATCTACTACATTAGCAAGAGTGAAAAAAAACATCTGACAATACCAACTTTTGGGAGACAAAGATATGGAGCAGAGGGCAGTCTCGTACATTGCTGGTTAGATTGTAAATTGGTACAATTACTCCCAATTGTTTGACATTATCTTAAAAGTAATATCGATAACCATGTGGAGACATGCATGCCTTATGACGTGGCGGTTCTTCTCACTGGGGCATACGTAAGGGAAACTTGTGTTTCTATGCATCAAGGTACATATTCAAGAATATTCGTAACAGCTTTGTTAATAATAGGGAAGAAATCTGGAAACAACCCAAATATACAGCAACAGAAGAATGGATAGTGAGATATCCTACCATTGAATAATAAATAAAAATGAACAAACTATAACAATATGAAATGATTTGGATGACTTAAAAGACTATAATATTGAGACAAAGAGGCAAAACCCGAAAGAGTATATAACATTTAATTCCATTTACATAGAATTCAAAAACAGGCAAAACAAAATCATACTGTTTAGGAATGTATACTTAGGTAGTAAACTATAAAGAAAAGCAAAGATGCGATTACCATAAGAGTTAAGATATTATTTCAAAGATGGGGGAGAAAGGGGTTTGTGATATGGAAAGAACAAAAAAGGGTCTTCTGCTTGGTCACTTTATATTACTATGCTGTCCATTTATGTTTTATGCATTTTTCTATATGTGTCATATTTTATAATGAAATTCTTTTTTACTTGAAAGCACAGATTTCTACATATAAAAGAATCTCAATTTATAAAACTATGGTTAAAAGACATTCTTATGATGACTTCCCAGATTTATGTGTGCACAATTTTCTATCATTTTTCACATAAACAAGGAAAAAGGCATGGAATGCGTAATATGTAAAATGCTGATTGAACGCCTGGGCAAGAGGAAACAAAGGGAGGAGAGGAGAAGCAAAAAAGAAAGGTGTTCTTTAAAAAAAAATACATGATATATTCTATTTATGTATGATTGTGTATGTAGGTGTGTGTGTACATATCTTAAAATTTTGACATTTTGTCATTAATGTATTAATGAGAGATCTAAGCTTAATTTCTATTTATCTATATTGCTTGAAATTTTACTATAAAAATGTATTGGTTAAATAGCCAGGAGGATGGCGGGGAAGAAAAGGAAAATCTGGAATTTTGGACAAGAATCCAATGTCTAAAATAGTTTACTCTGTCAGATTTTTAAGATCTGTTTCCCCATCTTGATAGTATGTGCACACCCTTGTGCACAGACCCCTTTTTCTAATTAAAAATATAACTTAAGTACATTGCCCAAAGCTTAGAGATCAGGGAGGTACAAGTTGAATACCCAAGTCTGTGTGATTCCAAATTTCATGTTCTTTTCATAAAGCAAGCACCACCAGGAAGGAGATCCCACCCCTCTGATGAAGTAATTCAGTTTGAATGGGTAGCAAAAAAGAAAACCTTCAGGATAGGGTGATTTCTAGACGTTTGTATTCGATTTTTTAGGTATTTAAAAAGAAAGTGGTTTTTGAAGTGAAATTCTTTCTAGGAAAGAAATAAACCAAACCACTGATTTTTCTCCTCCTTCCTTAGGACTCCTTGGAAGAGACTGAGGAAAGTGTTCATGATTTAGTGTCCTCCCGGTTTTCTGCCAACACCCACAGTCTAGCAAGTGGCCTGTCAACCGTAAGCAGTTCTCTAGCATGTGACGGGAAGCTTCTTCTTTCCCTTGTTGGTTTTCTGTACTTTTTCCAAAGGAGATACGAATGTTCTTGAGAATGTGTGTGACAGTGAGTTAAAAGTCATTATAATCTCCTGTTTGCCCTTTGCCCACACAGTACTTTTTGGTCTAATTTTGTGTGAGTTTTTCCTTCCCTCTACTTCCATGGTCCTCACCCAGTTTTTAAAACCTCTTCACTCCCTAATTCAGGCTCTCATCAGC
The DNA here is from genome assembly GCF_002007445.2 of Ailuropoda melanoleuca. Classification (NCBI taxonomy): domain Eukaryota; kingdom Metazoa; phylum Chordata; class Mammalia; order Carnivora; family Ursidae; genus Ailuropoda; species Ailuropoda melanoleuca. The sequence goes on from NC_048238.1 coordinate 32,645,389, forward strand.
TCAAGCCCATCAACTATCACAGTTCTCTGCTGATACATTTCTTTCCCGGCCACCATTCTGTCCGTTTCGAACCATCCACCATGCTGTTACCAGTCATTCTCCCAAAACACATACCTAGTCAGCTTTCCTTCCTGCTCACTGTCCATAGGTTCTCACTCACTGCCTATAGAATAACATCCCTTCTTACTTTCATGTTCAAGGCTTTGCTTGAGAAGTAGGCTTTAGGAGCCCCCGTGTCCTCATATGCGTCTATGTGTATGTGCCTATAAATCTTTTTCTTTGCTCCTCTGATTTCTGTCTGCTGCTCTAATACTCTTTTTCCTTTGGGCGACTTAAAGAAATCTCAAGCAGTCTCTGACAGGAAGTGGACCTACCTAAATGTCCCTGATGCCGACTCAGACACTGTGAGTTTTCAGTCTTTCCTTTTCCTTCTTTCCAACTATGCTTTGCCAATTTCATGGTATGGGAAATCTGATTAGGTGGGCAGTTTTTCCAGCACTTATCTTTTTCTGACTTGTATACAGTTAACCAGAGTTTCTCTTTAAAGGGTAAACAACATTATGGGAATCCAAGTATCCCAAGGAAAGAAAAATTCGTTAAACATTAGAATCTGAGCGCCAGTCAAAATACATATGGTTCAACAGGATTTACCACTAATGAGATACCTTTAGAATAAAAATCTCTATTTTAAATCACAGCATTGGCTCAGTTAAGAGCATAAAGTTTGGTTAGTAGCAAAATTGCCTTAGCTGCCTTAATTTCTCCCAAGCTTCAACATATGTGGGTTTCTAAGTTTTCTCCTATCTGTAGGGGTCCCCTGCTTACTGAGGACTTCTTCGAAGATGTGGCTACTGAGAGATGTGGTGTAGATGCAACTGGGTGATAGGAGGAGGTAGGAAGGCGCGCTGGGAACATCCTCAGACTAGAAATCCGGAGGCCTTGCTGTGTCTTGGCACTGCCAGTAATTTCTGTGAGCCAGAGTTTTCTCATATGTAATATGAGGGGGGAGGGGCTTATGCGCCAAGCCCTTGGAAGTCACAGAATAGTCCACAGACCAGCAGCCTTGCCTCACTTGGGACAGAAACTCTAACACTGTCAATTCACAGAGTCCTTAGTGATCTTTCATCCCGCTCCTGAGCCAAAAGTAAGAGCCGACTAACCCATTTATTAAGTAGCTAGTGATGTGAAATGTTGGGGTTCAGGAGTAAATTCTTGAGACATCTTTGGTGCAAAAAGGGTGGTTTTATTAAAGCACGGGCACAGGAACCATGGGCAGAAAGAGTGGCACTAGGGTTGTGAGGAGTAAGTGATGACATACTTTCAAGTTAGGAGGGGGTTGGGGATAGCTTAAGTCTCTAAGGAATTTGGAAGCGAGGTTTCCAGGACCTTGAGGAGCTCATTGTTGTTAGGATAACAACTGTTATCCAGTTTACTACTGTCTAGTAAAACCCTAGTCATGAGACCCTTCGGATGTATATCAGGGAGCCATATGCTTGGAGGATGACAGCTAACCTATATCTTGGGGGCTAGTAGAGCTAAAGGAAGTTTCCAAAAGGATTTTTCTCTATTAAAGAAGACATGGGATCCTGGAGGTCGGGCTCACATCAAGCTGAGGTTGCCTTTGGCCTCTAGCAAAAGTATTAACATTGAGATAGTTGAGTTCCTGGAGGAAGGTCATCTCCTGCCTGTCTTAAGTATTTATCAATGGGCTGCAAAGGAAATTTAATTTTTTCTATATTTCTTTTGCCTTTGTTCTCCACATCAGTTAGGTCAAAAAAAACTTTATAAGCACTGGCATCCTAACAACTTAGCAGACATGCAAAACAATACTGCACATACATTGAAAGAACAATAATTTTATTCCATTCTTAAATAGCCCGTTATCCTTACTTAATGGGACGTGGGTACCTGTCGGGTACTTCACAACTCGTCAAATCTTGGCATCTGATTGGACACCACCACTTTTATTTCCCTGTCCATGTTGATTTTGATGCAGTACTTACTTATTTTTCACAGCAACTGTCAAAAACTCAGCTTCACGCAGACAGGACTTAACTGAAAAGCATAAATTGTGATGTAATGTTGACACCATGAACTACTGCTAAGAGTTTTCATGGTGTCTGATGTCACTGTGTTTCCCTTGAAATTTTACAATACCCCATGGGCCCCCTCTGAGGTTGCTGTGGTGCTCTGGGATGCTGCGATACACATTTTTGCAAACTGTGGACCTAGGAGTTTGTTAGAAACGAAGAGAACTCTCAGACCCCACCTGAGACTGACTGCGTCAGAATCCTCATTTTCGGCGCCTGGGTGGCACAGCGGTTAAGCCTCTGCCTGGCTCAGGGCGTGATCCCGGCTTTATGGGATCGAGCCCCACATCAGGCTCTTCCGCTATGAGCCTGCTTCTTCCTCTCCCACTCCCCTGCTGTGTTCCCTCTCTCGCTGGCTGTCTCTATCTCTGTCGAATGAATAAATAAATAAAATCTTTAAAAAAAAAAAGAATCCTCATTTTCACAAGATCCCCAGGTGATTTATGTGCAATTAAAGTTTGAAAAGCACTGCTCCAAGCCACCTGTTATTATGAAGATTCTGTTTTGTTTTAGGAATGGGAAAGACAAATGAGCTCACTCACTGGCTCTCTTGAAATTATAATTTCTCAGTAATTATGGAATTCTTGGTTTACTCTTGCCCTTGACTTAAGTTTAGAAGAGATCCCGGCCACATTGCCTGCATCCTGTTCTTTGATCAGTCTCTGAGCAACTAGAGGAATGTCATGACTTCTGTATGCATATCAGACAAAGTGGGAAGTCTAGGCTCTCTTTGTGCTTACTCTAGTCCTTCCCAGTGGTTCACAGACAGGGCTTTTGAAACTGCTGGGTCACTCATGAAAGCCTTCTAAGTGGTCTCTTGTGACAGTCATGTTGCTAAGATACAGTTTTGACACTGAAGGATAATTTTGTTGCATTTAATTTAAAATATGTCTCTTGTCACTAGTGTCTAATCAGAAATTCATTCTGGTAGGTTTTGACTTTTTTTTTTACATTTTATTTTATTTGTTTGTTGGTGTGTTAATGGATTGTTTAGTGTTCTATTTTGTGGGTGGTTATTTTACAGAGGTTTACAAAGCCCTGGTCTTATACTACCTACGTGATCAAAACAGCTGCCCAGGGAGTTCCCAGCATGCCCTTGTTAAAGCTGCAGTTATGGCTTCCCAGAGACTGCTGGGATGCTCTCTGTGGGTATCAGAGAGAGAAACTTGTGGCTCCTGCTAGCACAGAATATATGAGCTTCTCTTTGTCCTGATGGATGCATTCTAGACCTTGAAGTAGATTGACCTTGAGTCTACCAGTGAGAGAGGCAAAAGCTACAGGGATGAGGAGAGGACATGGGATTGGAAACGCCTCAATTCACGCCTCAGTGAATAAACAAAGTCTGTTCACTTGCCCAGAAAGGCAATGCTTCCCCCCTCAACAAGTTTCCTGCCTTCCTTTCGAATGCTCCTTAAGTCTTCTTGTCCCTTGTCAGGCTTGGATTTTATACAATACCAAGAAAACGAAGCAAATCAAGTGATTTTTGCTTTCTTCACTCACCCTAGACTTTGCTGCTCGTTATAAAGAATAAGAATTCTAATTGAATAAAGGGGGTGGCTTCTGTGAAGAGCTCATTAGAGTCTGGACACCTCTTTTCATCTTGTTTATTCCAGACCAGCCTTAACAGCATGATGAGTGTTTACAGTGAAACAGGAGACTATGGCAACGTGAAGGTCAGTGGTGAAATCCTTCTCCACATCAGCTACTGCTACAAAACTGGCGGGCTCTACATTTTTGTCAAGAATTGCAGAAATCTGGCCATAGGAGATGAAAAGAGACAGAGGACAGATGCGTAAGCACGTAACATATTCCTCGGACTGTTTCAATCACTGCTTTCTTTGTCAGTATGTGTGGTTTTGTCTTAGCATTCCTCTTGATTCAGAGCCTTCTCAGAAGGTCGATTGTCATTTTCCTCCCGTGCAACACTTCTAAATATTCTCTAAGTGTATGTATAATGATTGTGTCCGTGATTATCTGATTTTTCCAAAGCTACTAGTCGACACGATTCAGGACTGACATATTTGTAGTTTACACAGAGGTAGCCCTGGGATAGAGGCTGGCTGACACCTTGGCATACCCCAGAGTCTCTGAGTATCCTGTTCTGAGAGACCCTCCAGAGAAAATCACCAAGCTGTTAGCCTCATTGAATGACCCAAAAGGACAGTTTTGAGGCTCTCAGGATTCCAGATATCATCTGGGAGGCAGATATGGACCGTGGTACATTGGAAGGGAGCTAGAAGAAAGATGTGCCAGGGGCTCCCAAGGTCATTGCCAGGCTTGATGATTTACTAGGAAGACTCACAGGACTCCCCTTATAGTCATAAGCATCAAAGAAAAAAGGCATGTGTGGTGAAGTTCGGAAGAATCCAGGCTTCAACTTCCAAGTGTCCTCCCCCACTGGGGTCACACAGGATGTGCTTAATTCCTCCAGCAACAGGTCGTGGGAGCACCTGTGCAGCGCTGTTTACCAGGGAAGCTCATTTAGAGACTCAACTGATCACATACTGAAATTGCAGTCGCCGTGAAGGAAAGCAGATGTTCCGCCTAAGCCATATTATTTTTACAAATAGTTTAGTCACAGTGAGCCACTTAACATCTGTCTGTTCTGGGAGTGATGAGAATCCTCCTGAAATCCAAGTTTCCAGATGCCGGCCAATGGCAAAAGTTGTAAGCAGGCATTTCCAAGGACAGCAATCTGAGGCCTGCTGTGTTACCCCTTTCCTCCGTAATAGGTGACCTACGTCCAATGACCAACCCAGAGAAACTGTTGCCAAGCGTCTAAAGATAGACAAACGGGAGTGGGGCACCTGACTGCCTCAGTCAGTGGAGTGTGTAGCTTTTGATCTCGAGGTTGTGAGTTCAAGCCCCACACTGGGTGTAGAGATTACTTAAAATTTTTTAAAAATTTGAAAAAACAAAGATAGCCAAATGAGTGGCTTCTGAGTATAGATTGGTCCACCTACTTCCTCAGCTAAATATCCAAGGGCTTCAGGACCAATATAATCATTTAGAGTAGCATGGAAAGAGGTCATCTAAAGCCCTGGTAGATGTGCTTCGTGACTCTGGTAGTGTCTTGTCCATCGCAGTCTGGTACGTCTTGTGTATTTCTAAGTCTGCCTTGACGCCCCTACTCCGAGAGGCTCCTGGGACAGCTCAACACAAGGTGCCGGGTAGAATTGCCATTGTGACATTGGGTTGTTATTTCCTATTTGTTCTTTTTCACCATTTTCTTTCATTCGTCCATGACCATGGATTCATCAGAAGTCCTGACATCGGAATGGTGAGGAATATAACCCTGCAGTATTTTGTGAGACCATCGATCCTATGAATAGATGACATTTATTGAGTAGTATAACACGTCAGCTCTCTGTATGTATCAACCAATTTAATCCTTGCAAGGCCATAAGTTAGGTACCGTTACGCAGTTTTACAGATGAGGAAACTGAGGCACAGAGAGGTTACCTAGGCTCATAATCATGGAGTGATTCAAGCCTAGTTGGCTTGACTTCAGAGCCCACACTCTTCATCACTACACTTCACTGCTTCTCTCTTATTGGAAGCCCAGAGTTATATTTGAAGGTATCCTGCCCTGTTGACTACATTCTCTTTGGTTCTCTCATGTTTGTTGGCCTATTCCCTTCACCTCTTTTCGTCACTGAAATCCCTGACTGTTCCTTGCAAAGTAGATGTCTCCCAATAATTACTTTCATGGTTTTCACCTACAGTTACGTCAAGTCATACCTTCTTCCTGACAAGTCCAGAAGCAATAAGCGCAAGACCAAGATCAGAACGGGCACCAACCCAGAATTCAATGAGACACTAAAGGTAAGTACACGCTCTCTCATAGTCACTCAGGTGATACCATTCATACCCTCATGGGTTTAAAATGGACGACAGAGGATTTGAATATCCAGGCTTAAATATCTTTTAGAAAAGTAGAATAAATTCGTGTCATACCCTTAGCTTTCCTAACAGTTTTTGAAAAAGAAAATCTGTAAACACCCTTAACTTTTTTTTTTAATAATTAATTTTATTTTATTATATTATGTTAATCACCATACAGTACATCCCCTGAT